>NC_052398.1:12432962-12732962 GCF_009389715.1 Phoenix dactylifera | reverse complement strand
AGCAAAATGGGAATTTAGATGTAGCCCCAACGATAGAACACCAAAACGGGCATTTTGATGCAGGCCCAGAGATAGCTGACATGCCGTACCCACTAACTATACCGGACGAGCGTTTCCCATTTTAGGAGCTCAGAGATGGGCTTTTCCTACTGATGACAATAAGCCTGCAGGGGCCACAGACTTTATCAAGGTGTGAATAACTACTGTTTGTATGGAGTGGTAATGATCCCTCAAGCAATCATTTTAATACCTGTCAGTATTATTCTGAATGTTTGAAAGACTTGGTCTATCATTGTCGGTTGGAGAGTTATTGTGGTTTGTCGTGTCCTAGTAACTCTCAGATGGTTTGATGTCTTTCTGTTGGTCTCTGCTTTCCAATCTACTGCTTTGGTTTGGTGTTAAGAAATGGTTGAACTTGTTTTCTATAAGCATTTAGTTCTTGCATATGATATGTGATTTAGCATTCTAATACCTGTCAGTATTATTCTGAATGTTTGAAGGCTTGGTTTATCATAGTCGGTTGGAGAGTTATTGTAATTTGTCCTGTCCTAGTGACTCTCAGATGGTTTGATGTCTTTCTGTTGGTCTCTGTTTTCCAATCTACTGCTTTGGTTTGATGTTAAGAAAGGGTTAAACTTGTTTTCTATAAGCATTTAGTTGCATTCTAATCGTGGTACAAGATAGAAATAGAGTTGGATAAATTGCTTGACTAAGGTTCGCAGATGTTCTCATCGGCAGCTAGGATTGAAACACTGAAATTTTAAAATATAAAGCGGGTTGAATTGTCTTCACATGCCATTCTTACTACTTATAATAACCCAGGACCATGTTACAATAACGTAGACAACATCAAAAAGACACGCTAAAAAATTATTGTTAAGCACACATGCTGCCATGAATCCTCACATAAAAACTTTGGGCCATACTGTCATTCTCACCCTCCTAGCTACGGAACCAATCTATTGGAACTATCAGCCAATAAAATGATCTTGAGGTCTTCCACCATTAACCTACAAAAAGATACCAAGGTCTAGTACGGTAGGTCTGAAACGCATTAGCTCACATCACCTCTCGCAACTATTGCAGAAATTGTTCGTGTTCTTGAGGAAAAGGCCATAGAACTATTGCTTCACTCATGAATTACAAAATCCTCCTAAATCTCCTTCCAAATGCAATAGAATTCAATGATCCCTGCAAATCCTTTTTCCATGGTACCCAAATGTCAAAACTCACAAAGGTCTTGGCAGCACAAATCCTTATCCAACTGGTGAAAATTAATGCCAGATTTTGGGCACAAGCCGAGTTTTACCATCAATAAATTGACATAGCCCAGCAAATCAAAAAGAATCCAGAAAACGGATCAACCATCACACCTCCAACATAATGAAGTAAAACACTTACAAATGAAAACATATGGTTTGTTAGGACCTTGACACCACAGCATGTTATTTGATTTGGGAGACTAAAGAAAAAAGCACGGTTTTCTTTTTCTTTCATCCCAAGTCGCACAATCAGGGCTTCGCTTTTGTTGACCTGCCGATCTGAGAGCACGAATCAAGCGCCCTGAGCAAGTTTCAATTGCTTTTCTTCTCTGTCAGAAGAGCATAAAGATTCAATAACGAGTAAAGAAGGAATTGAAGAATAGATGAATGATCTTCAGTAATCGAGCATCTATAAGTTAATTATTCTAAGAAGAACAGGCTCATCAGCTCATGTAGAATTATTAATGTAAAAAGCAAGTTGGAAAATTCAGAATGACTCAAACACCTAAAGGGCGCACACAGTCAGTTGCAAAATTTAAACAACAGCAAGCCTCGTATCATCTTTCTAGGGTTGGGGCCATCAAGGTGATACTGTTTTGAGTTGCAACCTAACTGACAAACTTTAGCTCGTCCAGTGATTAAATACCTTATGACAAAGGGAAGGTGGGATCCACTACCCTATCAAAGCAGAGATCATGTACCAGAATTGTATCACCCACTAATTTGGTGTTTGCAAACAAGAGGACTCATAGCAGAACACAACCAGTGCTTACCGGACTACATGGAACTTCATCCATATAAAGCTTCCAATTAGAGCAAGGATACAGAAATGGCAAAAAAGAGAAGAAAAATACATTAAAAAAAAGCTGCTAGAGGAAGCAAACATCTGCAGATGGAAATTTTGCAAAACAGCACATTTATTGTCCTTTTTTCAGATTCAGAGCACTTCTATTTTCTTTGCAAGAATAGCCCAGTTCTAAATTTGTTGGACAGTCCTCCCTTTGACTCCAGCACATACACTAGCTGTGTGTTTAAACAGAGTTGCACACACTTTTTATATGAAGGTACATAATTTGTTTATGTGAACAAAAGTATTTTTAATAATGTGCATACTTGTTGAATGTACGATGCAAAATCTCAAGACCAGACCGCTGGTTGAACCGTCAACTAGACAGATCTGCATTTTGGGCAAACCCATAAGACCAATTTCTATTTCCCATTAATTCGTAAGGACCACCGGTTTAACCATCAATTCATTCAAACAACTCCAGTTTTGAGTGAACCATCCAGTTTTCCATCCTATTAGTTAGTGGTCCAAAATTGGGAAATTGGGGCTAGGGCATTCCATTCAATATGCAACTCTCATCTCTTCTCCTCCATTGGTGGATGATGACCAGCAGACAGTGAACAACCACTACTATTCTTCTCCACTCTTCCTCACTCTCTCAAGCCATCGATTCCTCCAGTTCTCATTGCCACTCATGCTTAGGCTCCAGCCCAATTGCCAACAAAATCCTTCTCACTCATAAACACACACTCTCATCCTCACCTGCCACCTCGACATCTCCCTCCCTCCCCATATGCCCATGTCCTTCTAGGTCTCAACAGTAACCCAAGCCTGGCCAGCTGCATCCCACTCTGTCAAATTATTCCCTCCCCCCCAAACGAAAGCTCTCAAAAGCAGGCAAATTTTCTTTTGTTGATTATATAAACATCTTTTAGATTTCTTCTTGTTCTAAGCAAAAATTTTGTTATCAACTAGAATTGAAATCAAGGCTAAAAGAGTTGATTTCTCTATCTCTTCCAAGATTTGTGAATCATTCAAGGTTTTTTCTAGTTTTATTTTTTTAAGCAAAAAGAAAAAGCTTTTTGTAATGGTCCTGTTATCTTCTGCTGATTATATAAATATCTTCTAGCTTTTCTCGTCTATTCTCCCCTAAATCTTTTGTATTTAGTTAATGCTCAAAGAATCAATTATATTTTCAGTTGATGGTGCTGTAGTTTATAAGAATCAACTGCTTTGATTTCAGATTTGGGATTGGAAAGACCAATTATAAATTAAAAATGGCAGCACTTAGAAGAGAAGCTAAATAACATGTAGATTTTATGCTATGGATATTGAGCAAGAGTACAGCAAACACCCATATAAAATGCCAGAAATAATCAATTCTTGAAAAATATTATTATATAGATAGAAGTTGTCCATGTGTCTTGACATATTAAATTTATAGTATGTCCAAATCCCCATAAATTGTGGTACTTATTTGTAACATGGTTCACTTGTTGAAAACTTGAATTATATATGGTGATGCTATGGTGTGATGCATTACTCAACGCCCTGTGACAATAGAGTGCCAGAAGTTGATATAAATATGCTAAGATATTTTTATTTTTACTATTTTTCAAATATATTTATAATTTTAATATAATCTATTTTCTATTAATAATTAATGATTATTTATTATGTCATCACGGCATCATAGTTCGATTCTGGTCAACCTGATAATTGAACTGGTGACCCTGACCTGGTCTCTTCCGGTTCAATCAACAGTCCATGTTGTAAATCATAGCAGCACATTCATGAGCAGGATTTATCCACTAGGGCCAAGGGTAAAAGTAAACAAACATTTCAAAATTGGTCCATTCCTTTAAAGAAAAGAAGTTGTCTGAACTCTGAATCCACAAAAAGGAAAATAAAGCGACAGTTTCGCAAAATCCCCCTACTGATTAAAAACAGTAGTTTATGGTTCTACGCTGCAAAAATTTCTCTAACTTCAGATAAAAAAGGCCTAAACTAGGCCCTATTTCAAGAAAGCTTTGAAGGGTTGCCTTCTAGTAGGGGTACAATCGAGCCAAGCTCGATCAAGCTTGAGTTTGATAAAGGTTAGCTCGAAATTATTTTCAAGCTGAATTTTGATATCAAGGTTGATTGCTATTATTTGATTGAGCGTAATTCGAGCTTAATTTCAATTTTGAGTCAAACACAAGCCTAACCGATTGAGTTGATGACTAAATCAAGGGGAAATCAGTTCAAGCTTGTGTCGAGCTTGCAAGCTCAAATGCAAAGCTTGGTTCAAGCTTGAGTTATAGTTTCACTAATTCATACAATTAAACCAACAAAAGAATCAACATTCATACATAAATATAAATAATCTAAAAATTATTAAACATACCATGAAAATATACCACGATTCCACAAAATACAATAATTTAAGTACCCATCAGTAAAAACTTTTATATGGTAGAATGTATTATATACTATAATAATTATATCAGAATTTTGAGCTGATCCTAATATAGCAATTAATTTCGAGCAAGTGGACCGAAGTTGAGCTTGGTTAAATTATATTCAACTCAAGCCTGGTTCAAGCAAAATTCAAGTTGATATTGAGCCAAACTCAAGCTTCTCGGATCAATTGACAACCTACTTTCTCGTTGCATAAGTTTAAATGTGTTCCAAGAGTAATAAGGTGGGCATTCTATTTGCCAATTGAGATTTAAATTATCATGGCAAGACCCTCTGACATCTGATGTCAAGAATTTGAATCTGACTCATATATGGTTGTTATTAGGTTTGGTGCTAAGGATATGAGACTCCAGATTTTGAGCAGATCATATCTTGAACCAACCACATATGGATGGAATACTGATTATCAGTAAGAGGTTTGAGCAAAGAAAAAAACTATTATTTGCATAAGCCAGTTGACACCACTGACCTAGTGTTTTGTCCTCCCACCAGTACAGAAACTTGAGATTGGCACCCTCCTTATCGATCTTGTAGAGCTGCTTCCAGTGTTCTGCAACTTCAGAACCAAAGATACCACCACAGAGGGCTCCAAAACCCATAGCCAGAACAAAACCTGCAGTAGTCATTAAAGAGTGAAAACAGGAACTAGGTAATAATTTATGGGACTGTTATAGCATAGAAGGTGAATCACTATTCTAGTAGACAAGTATCTTGCTTGAAAAGTGTATTTCACCATTTTTAAAAAAATAAGAAGAAAAGGAAAAGATATAAATACAAATTTGATGTCTTCTGTTTTACTACTGTCTCAATTTTTCTTTTTTTCTTTTTTTTTCCTTTGGCGTAACACTGTAAAGGAAACATTCTTTCAAAGCATTTGTATCTTGATAGGGCATAGCCATTACAATCACAAGAAATTAGTACATCAAAAGAGGCATAGAAGTTTCAACAATCAACGACATGGTTGCAAACAGGAACTACCAGTTATTTTGTGTAATTTATAGGACTGTTATAGAGTAGAAAGTAAATCACCATTCTGAATAGACAAGAGTCTTGCATGAAGCGTATGTCACCATTTAGAAGAAGAAAAAGAAGAAGAAGAAGAAGAAAAAGAAATACAAATTTTTGTTGCCTTCAGTCTCACACTATTGTCACAGATTTTTTTCCATAACACTGTAAAAAAACATTTTTTCGAGCCTTTGTATCCAAATAGGGTATAGCCATAACTGTTACAACAAATTAGTACATCAAAAGAGGCATGGAAGTTTCAACGATCAATGATGAGGTTGAGAACTGACCGATGTACAACGAACAAGTGAAATAAAGATCTTAGGCCCTGGTAAAATGCATAGCCTTGATTTCATTTAAACACTAGAAAACACACAAGACCCGTGACAACAAATAGCGGTCATCAGGAAGAACTTGAAAAGTTGATGTTGCGAAGTAGCTCTAATAGGAATAACCAGTGATGCATTCTTTAAGCCAACTCGTGCAGATGTGATAAGAATTGTTGGTTGTGGTTACTGTAACTAATAAACATTTATGTTAACTTGAGAAATGGTAAAAAAATGTTTTCCATATCTTTCTTTTCAAAAGTTCAATATTCTTCTGTCTATTTACAAATTTTCTATATGAGTATATTGATGTCTTACAACATTTTGATTAGTTTGAATTCATCAGTCAAACAAGCTTAAATAAAAAGGTTTATTTTCAAATGCTTATGTTCAGTATTACTGCAGAGAAGACATCACATGCACGATCAGAACAGAGGAGTTTGTTAAGAGTTTCAATAATACTGTGTTGCATATTGGTATCACGAGATAATCCTTCTCAGTGCTAGGGCTGCAGACAAGAACAGAGGAGTTTGTTAAGAGTTTCAATAATACTGTGTTGCATATTGGTATCACGAGATAATCCTTCTCAGTGCTAGGGCTGCAGACAAACCAAACTGCTCGTGAACAACTCAGACTCGACCCTGTAGCAGGCTCATTCGAGCTTGGTTCTGCTTGGAAACAAGCTGAGCTAGAACATTTTCTAAACCTTGACTCATAAACAAGCCGAGCACAAACGCCTTGGATTTGGAAAAATGAATGGAAGCTCTGCTTAACTCAATAGGTGACTTGTTTAAGCTAGTTCAAATTACAAAAAAGCTAAACTTGAACATGCTGTCAAGCTTGGCTTAAGCCTTTTTGCACTCCTACTCAACACTTTCGGTTACTGCCAATTTACCCACATCAGGGTATGACTGATGCTTTCCACAGTGACTTTTACAGGTCGCCTGATTAGGGCCACCTAGCCCACCTTAACATCCTGAATCATGCTCAAGTTATAGAATGACATGGACTTGTAAATTGGTACCAGATGCTATCAAGTACATAGTCTCAATTGATATACTAAATCGTACCTGAGAATTGTCCCGTTTATTGGATTATAATTGTCTTCTTAGGTTTCTTATATTTATTATTTATCTTAAATTTATTATTTTCAGACAACTTTGACATCTACACACCTGCCTAGATGCATGCCTTGTACCTAGGCACTAGGCCGCCTCCTAGCTGTCCATCTGCTGTTTATAGTCTTTTCAAACATTGGCTACAACCATCAAGGACAATTGCCAACCAAACTCTTTGCCAGGTTCAAAAAGACCATCGTTAACAAAGATATTTGCAAAATTGAGGTTATTTAGTAAGAGCCAGCTTCATCATAAAGGAAAAAATGACAAAGAAAGAAAAAATGAAGTAAAGTGCTTCAAATTCCTTTCTTTAAATTCCAATTGTAGTTATGTAAGTTTATGCGAGCAAATGTCACCAATAAAGTACAAGGTGAGGCTATAGGTTATTCATAGTACATATTTAGCAATGCATCAACAGACAACCACCTTGGCCACCTAGTTGCCCACCTTAATGTTCTTGCAAATGTTTAACAGATGCAGGATGGGATCAATTCATGAATCAATACTGAATGTTGCCAAGTTGGTATTTCCCATCAACTTGCTACATTTTACTTGTTATACTATGTCAAACTTTTTAGGATCATAATTATTTTTTAGATTTCTCCATAAAATTGTGAATTTTTAGGGGCCTCACTGATATCCAGACACAAACCTAGTACATAGGCGCTAGGTCATCCACTTGGCTACCCATCAACTGCCCACGGTCTTTTTAGGGACCTTGCATATTCTTATTAGGTTGTAAAAGATAAACCTTTCATCAAAAATGCATTGATAGTTAAAAGGAAAAAAAACATGGATAATAATAATCATAATAGGAAGTTATATTTCATGTCAGCCTTTATCGATATTTCTCCATCATTATTTTCAACTGAGTTGAATCCACTCTTAACATGGGGAAAAAGATATTACTATGATTTCATTAGCCAAAAGATGATCCACCGTGGACTATGATGCTTACATTAGATGAGGCATGCTTAAATGTTGAGACTATAATTGTCAAATAGCCTAGGTTACCCCAAACACTAGACCTAGCCTATAACCCAAAAGAGTAGGTAATCGCCAATGAGACTAGCTTGTTCAAAGGTAATCAGTATTTAATTCAACTACTGCAGCTATATATTTAGAATTTATAATATTTTGGAAAAAAAACCAAGTTTTTGACGGGCCTTAAGGCTATGTTAATCAGATCCATAAATTTACCCCAAGGTCCCCCCAATTAACACAGACATCAATATGGGTATGGGTAGCACAAAGGGAAATTATAAAGCTGCATTAGGAAGCAAAATAAAAAATCCAGAATAGTTGGGTTAAATGGAGTCAGTTGGAGGGCAAAAGGGAGGCATAATTATTTCACTTTTTCATTAGAGTAAGTTATTCCTAGAATAAGTGGGGCAAATGGGTTAGGAAGAGAAAAACTAAAGCATTTGTGGGGTACCATTATTTCTGGAGTACCTGTTCTGCCCTTGTAAAAGATGGTTTATTCCATATGCTCAAATAATTGTTTAATTGAAAAGACGTATCATAAGTGGATTAGGAGACTTTTATCCTTTCTTATTCCATTTTCAAATGTAGCCTCAGAGTAAAAGATTTGATGCTTAGACATGCAACTGCACCCACTCATACTTGAATTCACGAAAAATAGCCTTGAGGCAAGCACAACTGTATAATGCAAAAGTACTCATTACAACGAAAAAATACTTCAAGATATTCTGGAAATTGTACTAGTTATAGTTCATATTGAACTCTAAATAAACATCACAAAGAAAGTAACAATATGTCATAGTTGATTTAGCTCAAAAGGTAGAGATTGATAAGATTACCATTCATCTAATTTTTTTGAGGCTAGTTACAATTTAGGGTTTTGATTGAAAGGCCTTTTCAGGTCAATAGCTCAACACTTTAATTCAAGTCATCATTATTGTTCTTAAATCTAATATGAATTTTCTTATAGTGTTCAATCTAATGAACCTAACTACATTAGCACCCACATGTAACTCTAAAAAATTGTTAGAATAAGCAAATTTTTTTGTGTATGAATCTACATATAAGTGTACAATATATTCCATACAAATAATCCACACAAACACATGCATATATAGAGGTTGGGGAGGTCTAAGAAATGGCCCATCTTTGCCCAAATGGTTGCCCAAGCACCCAGGTGATGACTATTAATAACAATGCTTGGGAACGACAAGATGTCACATCCCTAGATGTAGATGGTTTATACAACATACATCAAAAGCAAAGGAATTAAAAAGAAAAAAGGGACAAAGAGTGCTTTTAAGAAGTGCATCAATCCTAAACTTGTCAAATAGCTTTAGTTAGTTCTATGATTAGTTTCCACTTTGTTGGCATCTTCAACTATCATTGGACCATGTGCTAGGCATGCAATTAAATATTACTTCCCTACAAAACATGCATTTTTTCAAATAACAAACTCCATTCTAAAATAACTTGTATACGACAACTACCAAAGTCCCAACCAGATTACCTGGTTGCCCAAAATGAACATCTAGATACAAGGTAGGTTAATGACCAATTATGAAGGTCTTCCGCTACATAACCCAATTTCCTAGATTTAGAGTAGCTTTGAAAAACATCTGGGAGGTTATAGATGTTCCAGCAGTCCATAGAAAAGGAAATTGCACATTGCAAAGAAAAGGGCATTGTTTGCTTTCTTGACTAGGCCGCTTAAGACCTTAATGAAAATTTGGAATAGAAGGTAAGTCAACATTATTAGGTGGGCTTAAGTGAAGGATCGCTTATTTAACCACTGGTACATACTGATCCATAAAGTACCATACTAGTAAGATACCAATACTAGTACTCCCCTTAGAACCAACACACGGTACATCACCTCTTATTTGATGTGCTGGCACCAAGAGGCACACTATGCATCAGTACAGTAATGTGCTTTACTGACCCTACCAACTGATAGGATACTGGTACAAGTACCAATTCCAGTGGTTCAAACCTTGGTGAGGGTTAAGTTTTTGTCTTTTAGAAATGTTTACGCCTCGATATGAGCATCTTCAAAATGTAGTTTTAAATTATTTTTTTTCTTGTAGGATTTATAGTGTAGCAAGCCTGTTGGTTTTAAACAAACAAAAAACAAACATGCCCAGCATAAGTTTGCCAAGAGTTCCCAAGCAATATCGATCACGGCACCTGCCCTGAAGAGAGCAAATTCTCCATCAAAAACAACAACCAAATCAGAATGGGTGAAAACACAAACTCACACTAAATAAAGATTCAAGTAATGAAATGAAGGGGCTACTCATGCTCCTCAACTTCACCTTAAAG
Organism: Phoenix dactylifera; assembly: GCF_009389715.1. Lineage (NCBI taxonomy): Eukaryota > Viridiplantae > Streptophyta > Magnoliopsida > Arecales > Arecaceae > Phoenix > Phoenix dactylifera. Next base: position 12,722,701 of record NC_052398.1, on the reverse strand, counting down.
TTTCCTCATGATTAAGCATAGTTTTTCTCCTATTAAGAGAACATGCAATTACCTTATAACTAGCAACCCTCGAAACAATGGATGCTCTTGAGCATTCTCATTTCCACATTATGTTCTTACCAATTACCAAGTCATCATTACCTTGAAAAAACAAGAACCACCTCTGCTATTATAAAACCACTTTTTGAAACATCACACTTCTGAATATCTAGATTCAAAAGTGGACACCTGAAAATAATGTTCAGAATACCAAAATTATGGTAATTGAAAGTCACCATATTGCCATTCACTCTCAGATCCATGGCACCTTCCAGCATTGCAATCCACTGATTTTGTATGTCCACAACATAATATTACAAATAACTATTTAATTAGACCTTCGGACATGACTCGCAGCTTGCATAAGTCAGAATTGGAACCTAGACACTTGCATTTAATATTGTGGCATTATTCGATAGATTTTGCTATTCATAAGTAAGAGTTAACTCATAGGAGATGTTAAATATAAAGACATGCTTATTATATACCAGATCATCCTTGCAATCCATCCAAGTTTCTTTTTAAAAAGAATTTTCTATATTATTCTTCATAGAAATCTATAGCTCTTTCTTATTCACCTAATTAACTTATCATTCATCAGTGCATTACTGTGTATAAGACATACAGTACAGGATGTGTAATCACTTATTTTGTGAAAAGCAAGTTATTTCCTGAAGCTCCATGACAAGCCCATAAAGAATTGGTGTTCATGACATAGAGACTTTCTCAAAGTATTGCAACATTATGATATGTGTAAGTTTAGCCAGCTTTTGAAAGGCTCAAGAATGTTACCAGACTTCCTACACTGAGGAAGGATATGCCTGGTGACTTCAACTCTAAGGTTTTACTAAGAAGCTAGTGAACTTCAAGCACTGAAACACATAGATTTATTAACTATTTATTAATCTTTGTCTGGTAGAAATTCGAAACCAGCAACATAATGCACTATCTGCTCCTTGATTAGAATTTTATGATTCTTCCTTCTCACTTTTTTTAACTTTTCTACTATTTACTGCTAAGGTGAAAATTACAGGGAGAGTTAATAACAGAGGCAATCTATATAAACCAGAACAGTTATTATGATCAGACTTGTACTGTTTCTTCCCACACCTTTAACTAAAAGCTTTAAGTAGTTGATAATTCAAGTCAGAATGACAACTTAATCATACAAGAAGTATGCAAGAACAGAAAGCTACAATACCATGTAGGCTCTTTGAATATTTCCACGAAACTCCTCCTAAATGTGCTGCACCAAGGAGCGCCCCGACCATGGCATACTTTCTTGATTCCCTTAAAGCCTCCAACTGTAGGAAAAAGACGTCCATTCCAGAATATCATTAGAAACCTAATCTTCCAACCAAAAATCAGCAAGAGAATATACACAACTCAGAGCAAATGATCAACAAAGAAGTAAGGGGAAATGCAGAACTTAGCAACCTCGAGATGAAAGGGATAAAGAGGGTTGTGATCTGCCTCACATGGAAATATAAAATTCGTATGAGCGAAAACATATAACTTTAACATCCTAGATAATATTTTAAATGTATAGCCATTGATTTGCAAAAAGCAACTAAGAAAACAATGAATTGGTGGGTCAAGCATTGGACACGATGTTTAAATTTGCTGTTTGTAAGGTCAGTCATTCTTCATTCTTATCTCAAAATACCAACACCGACGATACATGAGTATGCATGGCACTTAGATTTAGTAATGTAATAGACAGTTCCAAAAGGCATGTTGTAGATCATCATACATTAATCCAAGAATTGAATTTTCACCCAATACAATTTACCTGTCATGTTCAGTCCACAGTTAAATAACCTGTCACAGTCCTATTTGTTGCGGAGATCTACCAAATGTATGGTAATTTAATTGATACACCATTGTTCCTTGATTAGAGTTTTATGATTCTTTAGATAAAACATGTCCCATATAGTCTCCTTTTTCTTTTCTTTAGGGGGTAAGGTGAAACATAGATAAGAGTAAATAACAAAGGCAGCCTCTACATAAACCAGAATAGGACAGGTAAAATTGGGAGAAAAATAAATTGGAACATACACACATAGTGCATTCTCTAATTAACAAAAACTAGATCAGGAAACATGAACCAATTTTAGGGTTTTTTTGGGCTACCATTTTTGCATATTGCTTCTTTTATTATCAATTTTAGCAGTGTGATCAAGAATTCTACATTGCATATCAAAATACTGTCAAGATTTCACTATTTGATATTATTTTTGCTTTGCATATTTTTTCTATTTAATTTTCCTATCTTCCATCTTTACTTTTTGTTCCCAGTTTTCAAATATCTAAAATATGCTTACAACCAAAAAAAAATTATTTTCCTCACATATGCATGATAAGACCTTTCTACTCCATATTTACAATGTTAGATGTAACTGTTTAGAGAGATTGCAAGTTTAAAATATATATTAGAGGAAATGGCAGAAAAGAAACATCCAAAGAATGAATTGAAGTCAAAGTGACTGAAAGAACAAGGTTAAAGTGGACTACTTCAGCACCAAAATGCCACCAAAAGTAGTATGTTGAACAAACAAGTAAACAGTCAAGCATTTGTGTTGTATCTTCATGTGCCCACAACAACATTACATCTTTTGTATCTTAGTTTAATGTGACTATTTGGCAAGAAAGGCATTGTGTATGAGTCATTTCATGCAGTGACAATTAAAACCACAACGTATAACACCTAAAACAAATTTAGTGAGTGTATACCTGTGTATAAGATGCATCAATAGTCCTTATATGACAGCATGGAGTTAAAGTTGTATTAAGCAAGTCATAAACTTCATTTGTATATTTCATCTAATTGTTTGCCTTACTGACTCACAGTTCTTCTGACTGATTCTCGACCATAAGTACACATAGATGCCTTTTTTTGAAGTTTTACTTTGGTGTTCACAATCACATTGGGACCATTTATTTATCTTTTGAGGTACATAGGATATAGAGTATCATGTTTCAATGGCTTTTTTTCTTTTACTTGAGTTAAAAGAGGGGGAAAATAATAACTATAGCCCTTGACAGGTCAAGGCCTCCAAATTCTTTGTAGAAACTAATGTGAACATCTAAGTAGAAAATATTTCTAGGAATAATATTCTTCTCTTAAAATAATTATAACATTATATAGCTTCACACATGCATTTAATTGAATATCAACTTAAGCTCAAGAATGTGAGAAAGAAATGCCCAAATTCAATATATTTGTGAGTCCTATTAAAAAAGCATCTTAGTGAACAAGGCTCCCACCACTGCTAGTATGGGGAGGGTCAAAAGTATGTGGAGAGATTGTTTCTATATTTCCAACCTATAACATCCAAGTCACAATAGAGCAACCCTACTGGAACACCAAAGCCCACACTCTTCATGAGTCCTACTATGAAACAAAGAAATAAATTGAATGCACTAGACACTAAAAAGCTTCATAATTGCAAAATGTATGAATTTCCAAACAACTAAAGTTAAATAAGTAAACAATTGCATGGTGTGTTCAAAAAATAAAATACAAGTGGGCAAACTAGCGACAAACCTAATTTTCGACATTTTTTGCACAAAATGGCTGCCTTAGAACTCGAACTCATGCCATGGCACTTGTTAGCCCAAGCCTCTTACTATTGCACAACAGCCCCTTCAAGATACAAGTATGCTTTTAAATTACCTTATACGCAATACTAACTTCAAACTAATATTGCCAAAACTACATCAATAAAGAACATATTTAACACAAAATTATCTAAAATAACATGTAATAACTTTTCTTGGCTTCTTCTAGCTTTCTTGTTTTTTTTCAATTTTTCTTTATTTTTTTTTTTTTGACCAAAACTCAATAACTACAAGAAAAATTTCCAAAACAACCAAAAATAGAACTCTAAAAATCCGGCCTAAACCAAAACCAAGATTTTAAGCCTTGATTGTGACTTGTGAGGAAGAAAATGGCGGGTCGAACACCGGTGGGGTTGGCGAGCAACAATAAGGAGCAACTTGTCCAATATCACTTTGAAATCAACACGCACTGTAAACAATACATTTGCATCTGCAAAAAGAGCCTCCACTGCAACATGTTTGTGTATTAATTTTTGCATTCTACATAGTCCAATTAACTGATATTTTATGAATTGCTTCCATGCCAACAAGTGAATTTACCCCCTTTGCAATACTTTGCATGACCAATTAATTCTAAGCTTATTATTTTCTTGTAAAGTGGAAACTTTACTCTTGAAAGACTAAGTTAGTTCTACCTTTAAGTATTAAAGCAGAAAGTGTTGATACAAAACTGATGCAATCACATTATAAATATCATGTACAATCAATAAGAGAATGATATCAAACTAGCACAAAAACGGAAGATTGCACTATTCAATTTCAGGCCACTTTATTATAACTTTTGAATGATAAAACAGAAATTGTGAGAGAGGAAAAGGAAAAATAATAAAACACCAACTACTCAATAGCCAACATAGAACCATAGAGGCGAAAATAAGAGGAGGAAAAAATGAATAACTTAACCATTAAGCTCATGAGTGACAGCCAATGCTAAACATTTTTATTATATTGTATATACCATTGTCACTGGGGTTTCATTCTCTGACTTTAATTCAATAACTTAACGGTAGAATTTTATTTGCACTAGCTATGCATTTCCACATGCTATCATCTTTCAATACTATCATGGGAAAGCCCACGTCCACAAAAAGAAATAAGACATCACCTTTCAACTAACTAGGTAAAAACTCCAGAAGCACTCTTCTATTAATCCCCACCAAACTCCCTAAAGAAAGAGCATTTGAGTATATATTGAAAAATTATATACATATTGACTGTTTCAAACAAAAGAACTACACAACCAGGATAACATTAACCTGATTATAACAAAAAAGAACATTGATTTTCCAAATTAAAACATGATCACCGGAGAGAAGAGAAAAATACAATACAAATTTTACCATCCAAAACCGAAGCTCTAGTTATCTGATAACGTAAGCAAGCAAGTGAGACGATATAATTATCAAAAAGAAAATGAAAATCTCCAGTAAAACTCGAATAAAACCAAAACACAAAGGAAGTCATGACCATTCGATTTAAGGAAATGGCGGTTCAAAAATGGGGAAACAAAACCATTCAGTTTTCTCCGCGGCAAACCCCATCAAACCCCTAAAACAACCACAGTCCCTAAATTCCAGATCGACTGAAATCCCCAAACTTTATGAGAAACGAATCGAAACAAAAACCGCTCCAAATCCATCCAATACAAAACCCAAGCTAGGAAAAACAAAACCATCACCAACAGAGATCACGAGAGCAAAGCAAGCCGGAACCGATTGGAAATCCGCGGCTACATAGAGAGCCCGGATCGAAAAAGAAAACCAAAAGACGGGGTCGGATCAAGAACCGATCGATGAAGATACCTGAGGGCCGTAGACGGGATCGGAGGCGATGAACTTCTCGACGTCGGCGTCGGTCCATCTGGGGAGCGGCTCCGCGCGGCCCAGCGTTTTCTTGTAGTAGTCCAAGAAGGCGAGGTTCCTCCTCCAGTGCTCCTTCACTTCCTCGTAGTGCTTCCCCAGCAATCCCCATGACGCCGAATGCGAGCTCTCCTCCGCCATCGCTCCCTCGCTCTCTCTGAGCACGGGTTCGGAGGAACGGTGCCGTTCTACCAGAGTACGGAGGCTGTCACGGCGGAGTAGCATAAGAACATGTGTCTTTCGTGAGCAGCGGGGGCTGAGCTTTGGAAGGCCATATGTTCTGACCGTTGGATTGAGGTCTAGGGTATGTTACATGATAGAGCAATGATGAACCTGTGGATCTTTTGACCCAAAAAAAAATGAACCTGTGGATCTTGCGGTGGAAGGATAACGATGAACTTTTCCAGTTGGTGGCCATGATCCATGACGTCAGTAATAAAAGCAATCTGCATTGGAAAAATGAACGATGGAATGGGACAGCATGATTCATTGGAGGAAGTGGATATATATGTATATACATTTGGTTCACAGAAAAAATTGAAGAAAATATGACTACAATTTGCGCATGTGTATGTATATATATATATAATAATTAGTTAGAGTTTTCAATAAATAATAAAAATATTTATATCGAAATATTTGATTCTATTTAATTTTATTAGTACTTATGAATTTTTAAAAAAAATAAATGACTGCATCAACATTCTGTTAACTTAATTTATTATTCACTTAATAATATTTTTGATTATGCGCTTATAAAATTTAATTATCTGATTTATATCCGTATTTATATCCATATTTTCAGTATCCAATTTATATCTGTATTCATTTAAAATAAATATGGATATTAATTTTTGCATCGACTAGCATCTGTATTAATATTTGTATTTGTCAAATAAAACAAATATAGATATGGATATGCTAGTATCTAATCCGTATCCAAATCGATTTCAGCTCTAGAAAGAGATGGAAAGTAGTTTTTTCATAGAAATAAAATTCTCATATTTTATGAAAAAAATCCATGTTGGACATAGAAAAGTTCAGTTCCCACATATTAGGAATTAGGATACTTTTTTTCCAAAAATATTATTAAGCTTTTTTAAATAAAATAGAATAAAGTCTTTTTCTTTATTGTAAGAAAATATAAAATATATAAATAAATCTATCTCATCATATTAGCTTAAGCTTTTGGGACAAGCGGTAATTTTAACATTTATCAGAGGCATAACATGTATTTTATACAACTTTTTTTAAAAAATAGATGTTCAACTAAATATAAGCCACTATGAAATATGCTATTTTTCTATGATCAATCAAATATGCAAAAATCAATTTTTCAGGCATTATATACCTAGGCATCAGTTTTTAGAAAAATAATTTCGGTGGAAAAAAATTCTTAAGAACCATACAAAGTTCAAAAAATTTAATATGAATAATTTTGTTTGAAACCCTAAAAGGGATATTTGACAATAATAGCATGCAGGTTTGGCAGCCTTGTCCATGTCAGTGCTGAAGAAACTAAAGTCGAAAACAATATAGCGAAAGCTTCAAGCATATACAAAATAGTTAATAGTTCTGCTGTTTGGTTGGCTAGAATAGAGATGAGCTTTGTCCTTGGATGCTAGATCAAGATAGAGGGACGAGGACCAAGGATGCCCCTAATAGTTCATTGATGGCTGTTGGAGCCTTCCTCCCATCCAAGGTTTTCCAAATATGTTAAACGAGATCCTAGGAAAATATCCTTAAAGAATAAATTCTGTCTTTATGGGCTTACTAAAATTATTTGTATAAAAAAATATGTGGCATAATACCTAGTGCAAGATTGTGATGCCCCAAAGAGGAAGGAAATTGCAATTGGTATTCGTAGTTAGATGGTATGTGAACTCATGCATAGTTTGAGGATTTTATTATGCAAATTTCTCAAAAACTCAACAATTTGAAGACAAAAGAGATATGTAAAACTTACTTAAGAAATAGTTGATTTAATTGTACCCTCCTATTTTAATATTACAAGATTATATGCAATGAACAATGAGAATCTTTGCAGAAGAACCCATTCAATTTGGATGGTTTGTCCAATGAATAAGCAGGCATGTATAATGAGGACATGGTAATGTTGCTAGAGGGCACCTAGTTGTGCATGATTGATTTGGAAACAAATACATCAACTTTTCTTATTTGAAACTAGGATGAGGGAAGAGTGTCACTAATGGCCAATAATCTAGTCGATGCAATTTGAAATCAAGCTGAAATATAACTTTTGGCTCCAAAAATAACCCAATAAGCTGCTACATTAGGCTTGAGTCCTGAAATCAATCAAAAAGTTTTGTTAGATTGTTTTCGAATATAACCTAAACCATGCATGAATTTGACTCGATCATGAATGTTTCCCTATATATTTATCTTTAATATTTCTATTATTTCCTCATAACAAGTGAAAAACAATTTTTGTTTTTTTGAGCACGAAGTAAAAAAAAAAAAAATTTATTTTTCTTTGCATCTCAAAAATAACCTTAAATTCTTCGGGCCTTTCTTTTAAGGTGAAAGATGGCTATACTAGTGAGCGTCGATGCAACAAGCAAGAAGACAACAAATCAATCATAGCTCTACCTCTCATCCCTTCGCTTGTCTTATGAGAACCAAGGAAAAACGCTATATACTAACTCATGCACATATACATACACAATTACATATACATGCATATTAATTCGGAGCTTTATTGAATGGTGCTTGATTTGTATAGCTATACAGCCTAAGAGGGGGGTGAATTAGATTTTTCAAAATTTTTAAGTAAATACGGTAGAATTAAATGCTTGATAGAAGAATATAAACTTTAGCAGCAAAGTAGTAAGCAAATGTACTGAAGATAATGCAAGCAAAGCAATCAACGCAAATACAAGAAATTTATAGTAGTTCAGTGCCAACCCTATACCTACGTCCACTCTCCAAGACTTTCTTCTTGAAAATTTTACTATAATCTATAACCAGATTGCAACACAATTAATTTTCGAGTTCACAACCAAAACTCAGTTGATTTTTTCAGGCAATCAACCAAAACTTTCAACCGATTGTTTTCCGAGCTCACAATCAACTCAGTTGTTGCCCTAGGTGACAAGCCAAGAGGGGGGATGAATTGAGTTTTCTAAATTTTTAATCCCTTAATCAAATTGATAGATAAATGGGTAGTTTAGCTCATGTTAATTAAGTGCGTGTAGTGAAATTAGAAAGGCACACAATACAAACACACAAGAAATATAGTGATTCGGTGCTCTCCAAGCACCTACATCCACTTTCCAAGCGTCTCCTTGGAAATTCACTATAATCCCACGGATTACAGTTGGATTGTTTTCCGGGCTCACAATCCAAAAACCTTTACAATTTGGTTTTCCGGGATGACCAATAACCTACGTTGGTTTCGCGGGCTCACAAACAACATACAATGTTGGTTTTACGGGCTTACCAACTAACCTTACAACAAGATTAATAAGTAACAAAAGAGAGCTCCTAAGAGAGTAAATAAAGCAATCATATACTACAAAGAAGAGTTTAGAGAATGTTTATCACTTTGGAGGAGCTATTCTCTTCTTTGTCAAGCTTGCTTCACTTCACAAGGATTGGTGGAGCTATTGATGACTCTTTGAAACTACTCAGCAACTTTCTTTTGGCCCTTTTTATGAAGCAAATGAATGAGGCTTTCTTTTCTAGGGTTTGCTTTTAAATATGCTTCTTTAATATCAAAAGATGTCTTCCTCTGATGAATAGTATTTCTTAAATACCTCCCCAACCTCTATTAGTCACTCCCCAGCTGTTTGAATTGAAAAACTAGCCGTTTCTAGCCGTTGGGAGCTCAAAAAGCACTTCTGCAGAACTAGCCGTTGGGCTGTCACCCGTGCTGGGGTCGATCCAAGCTTTTCTGGGATCGGCTCAAGTTACTGTTCACCAGTCTTGGGGTTGACTCAAACTTCTCTAGGGTCGACCCCTGCTATAGTGGGGTCGGCCTTCTCGGAAAACACAAAACCTTATTTTTCTGACTGTTTTCACTAGGGTGACTCATACTTTCTTGGGGTTGACCCATGCTACAATGGGGTCGACCCAAGCTCCAGTGGGGTCTGCCCTCTCAGGGATTCCAACGACATAGTTTTTGAACACTTATCCTAGGGTCGGCTCATGTTCTCTTGAGGTCGGCTCAAGTCTTCCTGGGGTCGACTTAAGGAAACTTGGGGTCGGCCCTCTCAGTAATTTCTAGAGAGTTGTTTTCTTTGAATTCATAAGTTGGGGTCGGCTCATGGTTCTTTGGGGTCAGCTCTTCTCTTGGGGTCGGCCCCAGTTACTGTTCATTTGTGCCATTTTTGCAAGGATGTGCCAGATCGTCCCAAAACATAACAGGGTTGACTCCACCTCTTCTGAGGTCGACTCCTACTCTGTGCCAAGTATTTCACTCCATGCCAGTGCGTGCCATATGTATCAGGGTCGACTCCAAACCTCTTTGGGGTCGACTCAACTTACAATTTTCTGCATCTTAAGGTTAGACTAGTTCATAGGATCAATAGAACATATTTTAAATAAATTTGAGTATATGGCACGATAAAGCTTCATACCCTTAATAATGAAAATTACAGTTTTGCCCTTAAGAGTATACTTGACTTGAAACTTTGCCGAAATAGATTTAAAAAGCTCTCTATCATTTTCTACTACATATTTTATCTCGTTGTTAATCATTGAGAGTCATCTTGATCTCATTTTCTCAATGTATCGTGAATGTATCGAGGGTGTGGCATTCCTTAGTGATGTATCAAGTTAAACTGTATTGCTAATTTGATATTTTTTTAATCGAAATAACATTATCATCCTCAATCTCCCCCTTTTTGATAATTACAAAACATTGAGTATCCTTAAGTTGGCATTAATATATAAATTAAGGTTTAAAGTTTAAAAAATGCTTTAAAGGCTGAAAATTTAGAATTTTCTAAGGTATAGGATGTGCCAACCAAAAGCTCCCCCTTTCTAATCCCAATTTATGCCAATTGAAGTTTAGTTTTGTTCCCCCTTACTCTTATATTTTATTGAAAATAAGACTTCAAGAATTTGTACCAATGCAAGAGTTTCAAGTTATATATCGAAGCAAGTGACGTATGTGCCATTAATTTAGAATCTTTGATTAAACTTTAGATTTTCCTTATTTAGAGATTCTAGAGTGTAGTTTTTTTTATTGTTATATATCTCTTCCCTTAAGTAAATATTTTCTTTCAATTTAGCTTTGGTTAAGGATGCATATATTCCAACTTCTCTTACTTCTCCCCTATATTGCAACTTCTCTCTTCTCTTACTTCTCCCTTTTTTGTCATTATCAAAAGAAAATGTAATACATGGGTGAAAAGTATTTCAATGACGAAGATCATAAAACATAATAAGACATTGCATTTCATAAGAGTCAAAATTACAATGTTCTAATGAGCCAAATAAGATAACATCGTTTTCAAACAATAGAAAGCAAGATACATAGATAACTAGAGTGACTCTAGGCACTAATCTAGATGAGTCCCTGCAGTGCTATCAGTAGGCCTAGAGACATCCAAGGGCTGGGATCTGGCTCTAGATCTCCTAGTATAGGTGGCGAGAGGAGGTCTGGGCTGATATAACTGTGAGGGTCTGTGAGCCCTATGAGCTGGCTGGCTCTGTGCCGAGACCTCTGACTCAGCTGCTCGAGCTTCCGGAGGACCATGAAACTCTCTCTCTCTAAAGCTATCATCCGATCCGTGAGACCTGTCATCTGAGCAAATAATCTCCCGATCTCAGTCATCATATTGTCCATCCAACTCATCATACCATCAGGCTGACTCGTCATTTTATCAGAGAGACCCATCACCTGAGCCGATACGAGCTCAGTCATTATGTACCAAAACTCCTCTATATATCCAGTAGGTGTGGATGATGAAGGTCCTGCCTCTGCATGTGCCGAAGGGTGGTCAACAGGTACCTCAAGCTCAGGAATGGAGTCTCCAGGCTCTGGTGCATGTGCCCCTGCACCTCCACGCACATACTGATCATTCACCTTCTCATAACCCATACGCACAAGGGATCGTGCAGTGTAGGTGTCGGTAAATAACAATTCCCTGTGTTGCCCAGAGGTGCAGCCCAAGAGGAAGGGCGAATTGGGTCTTTTAAAACTAAAAGTGTGAAGAATGTGAGTTACTATTATCTTTCAATAACTTGTAGATTTAGCAGCGGAAATAAGGTTGCACAAATAAAGCAGTGAATAAGATGAGGAAAGCAATCAGAAATATGCAGTGAAAGAAGAGATAAACCACACACACAAACACTAAAGTTTATAGTGGTTCGGTGCACTCCTAGCACCTACATCCACTCCCCAAGCCTAGCTTGAGATTTCACTATAACCCAGCAGATTATAGCTTGATTATTTTTCAGGCTCACAATCAAAAATCTAGTTGGTTTTTCCAGGCAACCAACCGAAAACCTATAACCGTTTGTTTTTCGGGCTCACAAATAACCTAGTTGGTTTTCAAACAAACCAACCAAAAATTTTACACCGTTTATTTTTCCGGGCTCACAAACAACCTAGTTGGTTTTTAGATAAACCAACCAAAAACTTTTTTCCTTGCTGAATACTTCCGATTCAGCAACTTCCAATCAAGGCTTGGAAGAGCCTTTACAAGTTCAAATGAATGAAACTGTTACAGAAACAGTTAGTCCAAATAAATGTATGCTGTAATCAGAAAACTCAAAGCTTCAGAGTATATAGAATGAATTAATAAAAATAAAACTGAAGCCGATGAAAAAGTTGGCTGTGGAAGAATGTCCCAATGCTTGAGCAGCAGCTCTTCTCGAATCAATGAGAAGCTTCAACTGATTTCCTCACAAAAGTAAGTTTTAGATGAGTGCCGGTGAGGATGATGAACTATTTAGCTTTTTCTTCCCTTTTCCTTAGTGAAAACTTTTCTTTCTTAATAGAATCTTTTTTCTTTCCTTATTATTTCCTTTCTAAGGTTCCCTTGAATTTATAGACGAGTTCTTCAGAGGGATTTGATTTTTTTTCTTTCTGTTTTGATGGGAATCTTTTCTGTTACATAAGAAGACAAAAATTGTTGCAAGCTTCCCGTTGTGGTCCCAGTAGTAAGGGGTCGACTCATGTAACTCAAGGGTCGACTCATGCTTATCCTGGGTCGGCACTTCAAGATATTGAGATGACTCTTGCTGTGATAACTTCAAAGGGTCGACTCTTTAACCTTGACGGTCGACTCATCTTTTTCAGGAGCCGTCTCTTTAAACACAAGGATCGACTCATGCAGTAATTTTTCTGACTGATGCTGCGACTGAACTAGGGTCGACTCTTCAAACACAAGGGTCGACTCATTTGGAACAAGGGTCGACTCTTCAAACTTTATCTCAGGCGGTGAAAACTCTTTGTTTAATTTGAACTACACAAGGATCGACTCATGTTTTGCGGGGGTCAACTCATTGACTGTGCTTCTTGAAAAAAACATGCTAGAGTCAACTCAAACTTGTCCTTTTTGCTTAGGGGTTGACTCAAGTTTTCAAACAGAAAACTTTAGACTTCATCTTTGATCTTCATGGATTAGATTAAGATCAATTTTTTTTTAGAACATATCCAATGAAGTGTTTGTGAAGAACTAATGATTTTGCAATGCTTCATTTCTTCTGATTTTTCTTGACTTATAAAACTTCACAATTAAGCCAACATCATTAGTACACATCATCTCAAGTGTTTTGTAATCATCAAAATTCATCCTTTAGGGTTGACAATCTTTCCCTTTTTGATGATGATAGAACCATTGAGTTTAAAAAAATTTTGCAATAAATTTTACAATAATTATAAGAATTTTGTAATGAAGTTCAGAGTAAATATAACATTCAAAGATATATGCATAATTTCAACAAGTTAAGAAGAAAAATCTCCCCCTATCAGTTACAAACGTTTAAATTATGCGGAGTTCTTTTTCTTCTTCTTTTCTTGTTAATAGTGCAGTACCACAGTACCATTCCCATTCCATATCTGTATAATTTAAATCTCCCTCTATATATTATCTTTAGTGTAGAGATTGGTATTCTGAATTCTTTTCACATTTTTTATTTCTCATTTCTCAGATTGGAATTCTTTTCACATTTCTCCCCCTTTTTGTCATCAACAAAAGGAAGGAAAAGAAAGATAATTTTAATTTTCCTCTTTTTGTGAGCTTAAACAGTAAGGATTAATTAACAGTTGTGTTAAGGAGAGAGAGTACCAGACTCAATATATGTATCAAAGCAGTATACAATCTAAGAAAACATATTTTTCAAGAAAGGTAAGTATTCATTGTAATTGATAAATGAAGTACACTTGATAAATAAAAAAAGATACAGTTGGTATCAATTGGTATCAGTCAGTATACAAGTATGCCAAATAGACATGAAACATAGCTCAGTACAAAGTTATGTTTTGAAAACATGGGTTTCAGTCTAAGTTCAAGTTAGGTTCAGTCTAGATTTAGGATTTTGAAGATGAAGGTCCAGACTGATCTTCCTTTGGCTCTTCCATCAGCTTCTCAATCTTGCTGTTTAGTGCAGAGATAGAGCCAGTAAACTGAGTGTGTTCTTCTTTCAGTTCTTGGATAGAGCCTTGAACAGAATTTTATTGTTCTTTCAAGTATTTTTTAATTTCAGTAATTCTCTTCTGCTGATTAGCTGCTAGTTGCCTCAATCCTTGCAGTTCCGATTTTACTTCTTTTACTAAGTCAGTGAGATCAATAACCAAATTCCAGCAGACTCCTGAATTGTACAGTGCTTTTATGATGTTATCTCCAATAAATTTTAACTGCCACTTCTCAAGTCTGAGTGGAGGATTTGATGGTCTTTGGATTGGAGAAGGTTGACTGACTGGAAGCTCTTTTGAAGGTGCTTGAGTAGGAATTCTTTTGCCTTTAAGTGGTGTTGGAGTGTCTTGACCACTTTCGTCCTGAATTCCTTACCCTTTATGAGTCCATTTGCCCTCAGTTTTGACAAATCTCATTCTTTTCAGTGATTTGTCATTGTAGACATCTGAAGATAGAAGCTCTTTCTTTGTCTCCCCTACTAAATTTCCATTGAAGTAAATGAAGACTAATGTCAGAACCATACCATAGGGAAGGGAAGCTCCGTTTCTCTGCCCTTGAGCTTCCATGTATTTAAGCATTAAACAGGGTAGATTCAGTGGGAGTCCTTGTATAACATGATGCATTACTAGTATATCCCTTTCTGAGACATGATCAATCTTTTTTGTCTTCGGAAAAAATATCTTGTTGATCATGTGATGCAGCAGACGCATCTTAGCATTCAGTTGATTGGCACTGATTTCAGTCCAATCTTCTGTGATTTCTCTATTGAGAATAGTGCTTATTCCTTCGTTCCTATTCTCTAGATGATCTCCATTCTCTCCATCATTTGAAATTTGAAGAGCATCTCTGAGAATCTCTTCTGTAATCAAGATAGGGATATCTTTAACCTTGGATGAGATCTGTCCTTGTCCAAATCTAGCATTGTTGTAGAACTCTCATACCAAGTCTAGGTAGGTCGGCACATTCAGTGAGCATAGATATTCCCAACTCATCTCCTTTAGATTTTGCCCTAATTGGAAGTTTTCCTTCTCTACAAACTCGAAATCTACTCTTCTTCCAGTGGAGACATTCCTTATGGAGAGGGGACCTTGTTTTGAAACCGAGGACAGAGGTGACAGCGAGGCCGTAACAGGTTGAGGTGGCGGCATTTCTTGCCTTTGTGGATTCATTTCTTTCTCTGCCCTAGCCTTCGTTCTCCTCTCTGTTTGTGGAGTGGTATTCTTTCTCTTTGGTCTGGATGTAAGTTGCTTTCTTCTCACCATTGGAAGATCAATCGGAATCTCGAAAAGGTTCTCTAGGGTTTTGGAGGTTTTTGTTTGAAAGAGAGTTTGAAGACTGAAAACGCTCTAAGGGGTATAAAACATTTCAGGTTCAACGTTTCAAAGAGAGACAGTCATTAGAATCCATTTCAAATAGTTCCACTTTAGTTGACTCATTCAACTTATGAGTCGTCTCCTATAGATTAGGGGTCGACTTTTTTAACTTAAGAGTCATCTCCTGTAGGTTAGGGGTTGACTCTTTTAACTTAAGAGTCGTCCCTTACTACATGAGTCGACTCCTTATTTACATGAGTCGTCTCCTCAGACAGTTCAAGAGACAAAATCCTTTTAAATATGATTTAAAAATCAATTGTAAACCATATATCAAATCAACTAAAATTCAACCAATAATAGTCAATCAAAATATGCAATTTATCATTCATAATCAATCATCAAAAAGGATCACAAATGCATAATTTATCTCTAAATTTATAAATGACTTCTTCATTAAGAGGTTTAGTGAAAATATCTGCAATTTGTTTATCAGTATTTATAAATTATATTTTTATATCTCCATTTTGAGCATGATTTTTTATAAAATGATGTCTGATTTCTATATATTTAGATCTTGAGTGTTGTATGAAATTTTTGGTCAGATTTATGGCACTAGTGTTTCACACCTTATAGAAAATTTTATTTTGTTTTATGCCATAGTCCTCGAGTTGTTGCTTAATCCATAGGATTTGGGCACAACAATTTTCTGCAGCAATATATTCAGCCTCGGCTGCAGATAGTGTTATGAAATTTTGCTTCTTGCTAAACCAAGAGATTAAGTTTGTTCCAAGAAATTGACAAGTTCCACTTGTATTTTTTCTGTCTAATCTACAACCAGCAAAATCAGCATCTGAATATCCAATTAAGTCAATTGTAAATATCTTACAATACCTAAACCTAAATGTTGTGTTTCTTTTAAGTATGTTAATATTCTTTTAACATCAATTAAGTATGATTCTTTAGGATTTACTTGATATCTTGCACACATACAAACACTATGCATTATATCAGGTCTACTTGTTGTAAGATAAAGTAAAGATCCAATCATTCCTCTATACAGCTTTGAATTAAAGGATTTACCATGATCATCTTTTTCTAATTTACAGGAGAGCCTCATAGGAGTACCTAATAATTTTGAATCTTCCATACCGAACTTTTTTAAGATTTTTCTTGTGTATTTGCTTTGGCAGATGAAGATTCCATCTCTTGTTTGCTTGATTTGGAGTCCAAGGAAGAAGTTGACTTCACCCATCAAACTCATCTCGAACTCACTTTGCATTAGTTTTGCAAATTCTTTACATAAATTTTCATTAGTAGCACCAAATATAATATCATCAACATATATTTGAACAATCAGAATATCAGCATTTTATTTTTTTCATAAACAGAGTTTTATCAACATTTCTTTATTAAAAAGTTGTTTAATCTATCATACCAAGCTCTAGAAAATTGCTTCAAGCCATAAAGTGCTTTGTTCAATTTAAAAACATGATCTGGAAGTTTATGATTTTCAAATTCGAATAGCTGTTCTACATAAACTTCTTCAGTTATAAAACCATTTAGAAAATACACTTTTGACATCCATCTGAAATAATTTAAAGTCCATAAAGCATGCAAATGCAAGTAGTTGTCTAATAGCTTCAATTCTATCTACAGGTGCAAAAGTTTCATCAAAATCAATTCCTTCTTCTTGATTATATCCTTTAGCAACTAATCTAGCCTTATTTCTAATTACAATTCCATCTTCATTTAATTTATTTCTGAAAACTCATTTTGTCCCAATTACAAAAATATTTTCAGGCCTTCTAACCAAATTCCAAACATTGTTTCTTTCAAATTGATTTAGTTCTTCTTGCATTGCCATTAACCAATTGTTATCTTTTTCAGCTTATTCAAAAGATTTTGGGTCTATTTGAGAAACAAATGCAAGGTGATTACAAACATCTCTAATAGAAGATCTAGTCCTAATGCCTTGTGAAGGATCACCAATTATTAAGTCTCTAGGATGACTATGTGCATACCTCCATTCGTTTGGTAGACTAGTTTTATCTTTAGGCATTTGATCTTTTTCTTCTTGATTTTCATCATGTTCTGAATTTTCAGATGCAGACACATCCTTTAGGGTTAACTCTTTGATTTGTTTGTTGAGTTCTTCTACATCATCATCGAGATCTACATTCTTTCTTGAAGAAGGATCATTAGATTCATCAAAGATAACATGTATTGACTCTTCTACAACTAGAATTCTCTTGTTGAATATTCTATATATTTTGCTTGATGAAGAATATCCAAGAAAAATAGCTTCATCTGATTTGGAATCAAACTTTACCAAGTTGTCCTTGCCATTATTTAGAACAAAATAATTACAACCAAAAATATGAAAGTATGAAAGATTTGGTTTCTTATTTTTCAAAAGTTCATAAGGAGTTTTCTTTAGAATAGACCTAATAGTAACTCTGTTAAGAACATGACAGGCTATGTTTATAGCTTCAGCCCAAAAGTACTTAGGTAAGTTACTTTCACATAATATTGTCCTAACCATTTCAATAAGAGTTCTATTCTTTCTTTATACAACTCCATTTTGTTGTGGTGTTCTTGGTGCAGAAAAGTTATGATCAATACCATTTTCAGTGCAGAAATTTTCAAAGTCGTGATTTTCAAATTCAGTTCCATGATCACTTCTAATGTTGATGATTTGCAGTCCATGTTCATTTGAAATATTTTTATACAGTTTAGTAAAAATCTGAAAATGCTTCATTTTGTGTGCCAAAAATAAAACCCATATGTATCTAGAAAAATCATCCACAATAACAAAGCCATAAAGTTTTCCACCTAGACTTGCAGTTCTAGTTGGTCCAAATAAGTCCATATGCAGAAGCTCTAAAAGTCTATTTGTGGAGACAACATTTTTAGATTTGAAAGAAGCTCTGGTCTGTTTTTCTAGCTGACATGCAGAGCAAATTTTATCTTTTTCAAATGATAATTTAGGCAAGCCGAAAACAAGTTCTTTTTGGATAAGTTTTGAAATTAAGTTCATGCTTGCATAAGCTAATTTTCGATGCCATAACCAGTTAGTTTCACTATTTTTGGTTTTCATTGCTACCAAACAATCCATGTTTTTCATGAGTATTTGATCTAAATCAGGGTCTGTGTTCTTAATTTTTTTTTTTTTTGGAGAGGCATGCAATTTGGCTACAAGCCTTTTTTTTAAAATAAAAGCATAAAGAGTTTTAGGAAGATCCATCTCAGGCATAGCAAAAAGTGTCAACTTAATTATGCTAACCTAGAGTGCAGTACACCTCATCTTCCTAGGCATGGATCATCTTAGACTACTTTAGCAAACATGAATAATAAATAGCATGCTCAAAGTTTAAATATCATAAAAGGATTTTTCATTGATAATAAGAATTTAAACAAGCTCCAAAAAAATTAGAAGAGTAAGAACAACAAATGCCCTATTACATTGCTAGGGCTTCATCCAGACCTAGACTAGATGTTTAGCTGCGCATGGCTTCTGGACGGCCTTCCATCTTCATATAAAAATTCTTCCGCTCCCGCCAAATACCAAAGTATTCTCTCTCCCCCCTCCTTTCTTTTCTTCTTTTTCTCCCGAACAGAGGCTCCTCCTCTGTTCTTCAAAACCCTCTTCTCCCCCAACAGCCCGCCCCCTTGGCAGAGGAGTTCCCCCTTTTTATAGCCTCCTAGCTCCCTTATTCTCACGGATTTAAATCCAATTCTCCGCAGAGCTGATTTGCTCCAGCTGGATGATTGGATCCGGGGGATATGAAGTTAATTCGTATGGGGAAAAGCTGGATCCCTGAAATATCTTGACTTTGCGGATGAGAGCAGAGACGGAAGGTGTTGATCCGAAAATTGAATTGTTGATCACGGAGAAGAGCTGAAGGCTGGATCCTTGCGGGCAGTGGACGTGATCCGATGCTTCTCCAATGCGGAAAAGGATCTGGATTTGGTGGAAGGTGAATAACGATTGATCACGCTGAGATGCACAGAGGATGCGGCCGAGAAGAAGGCTGCGGATGTGCTGGGACGCGATCTGATCTTGAAATAGGGGATTCCATTCTTTTTTGGACGTGATCGGCTGGGAGGAAATCAAGTCTGGAGCAAGAAATCTGGGAGGATGATCTTTGCCATGGTTCGGATGTTGAAGACTGATTCGTTGGTGATTGAAGGCCCTTGCGAACGGGAAGAAGCCGGAAACAGGGATACACTGGGAGGATATGGAGGATATCTCGGACGCGGGAGGGACGCGGAGAAGGCTCGGATGGCTCCGGATGCTTTGTGGACGGCTGATCACAGACGGCTGGGAAGAGGGCTGGCCGCGGGATCGACGGGAGAACGCCGTGGGAAGATGGACGGCCCGTGATGCACTGTGGGAGGAAGAAGATAAACAGTGAAATGAATTCGGTTTTCGTAACACTGTTCATTTGAACAGTGTTTTCACGGGACACTGTTCATATGAACAGTGTCATCTGGAACACTGTTCATATGAACAGTGTTTTAAGCATTTTGGAAAAAACTCTTTTTCTTGCTCTTATTTTATCGTGAAAATGGGCATATATGGATTTAAAACAAGGGTCTCCCCTATTTTGCTTAGTTTGGAAACATGATGCGGAGATGGAAATTTCTGAACCATTGGATCACTTGGGGAGCCACAGACGGTGGACAGTGCTTGGGTGCATGCATGTCAGTTGGGCATTGGGCTCGAACCCAGTGTTATTGAACTGAAACGTGTTGGCTGGTACGATCGGAAGGCGAGGATATGTGAATTATTTACTTCTTACCATATTTTAAATTTATTTCGAAGATTGTTCTATTTTGTAGTAAAATAAGTAGTTATCCGTTTAAGAACATTGACAAGTGCTGAAAAAAGAATATTAAATTATAGATTAATCAGCACTTATCACACCCCCAAACCTACATTTTGCTAGTCCTCGAGCAAAATAAAAACTAGAAAAGAAAAATTCTAACTCACTTTCGCAGGCATCACGATTGCATTTATCATATGCAACGAGGCTTTAAACCTCTAGGTTATCCTAGTGGACGAGTTATAGTCTCGTGAGATTTTTTCAGTGAAGATACCCACAAACTTCATAAATCATTTATTATTATTGTTATTATTAATTTCTTCTTTTTTTTTAGATCGATTGATCTATGAAGTGAAATCAAATTCCAAATGCGTACTAGTAAAGAATTTCAAAAACTCTCTTTTTTATTATTAAAATCTAATTTAAAATACATAAATGATAAGAATTTCAAAGCACACATGCTTTTATTTACTAAGTCCAGCCCAAATTCTAGATCAAAAATGCAATTCAGGTTGAGGTCATTAAGTTTCCGTTAGGAAGTTGTAAGACTTATTTATACTAGAGTGCTCGGTGAATCTGGACCGTACACAAGTTAAGGGTTCGGATCTCCAAAATATTGCAAAGACTAGTAGTTTCCAAGGATTGGTCGAAGGACCTACTCACTGATTCAAAATCATCTTATCGTGCAGGATTTGAGAGTTGTGGATATTTACTTAGTACCCTCACGGCTTTATCTGTAATATTCCAGTTTACTCGAATTTTTACAACGACGGCTTTCACACTATTATCTTTTTCAAGATCAATACAGAGTTTATTATTATTATTATATTATTATTTATTATTATTATTTTATAAAAGATATATGAAATTGTGCACTTTTACTCTTGTGGTGATTTCTCCGTGTAATGAGCAATCAGTCGACAACTCTCACACCAATTGGCACAAGGTGTCGGGCATCAAGACTCCCCTACGGACTTATGCTCGGAGTCCTCATCACAAGCCCACCTGACCTGTTTGACCAATAGGTAGCCCTTTTTTGATGTTCCTAACTAAATCCATTTTTATTGATGAATTTTTTTTTTTGGATTAGATAAGTATGATTCATCAGGGTCCAAGGTTGCTACTATACTATCATCATAATGTCGAGCCTAGATCTTAGAAGGGTCGGCCCCAGTGTGTAGTGAAATCCAAAGTATTAATTAGCTTACAACTCCCTTAAGAGAGACTTAATAAAAAGAACTTAAATTTGTATTACTTCCGACTAGTCATTGGGCTTTTTAGATTTTATATACCTTGTGTGTTTATCATTCTCGCATTAATGTATAGAATTAGGTAAAAATATTTTTTATTATTATTATTTATTATTATTTTTTATTTTTTTTTTCAATTTATAAAAATGAAAATGATATTTTTTTTGAATGAAAATCAAGATGAAGACTCCCAAACCTAAACCTGACATTGTGAAGTGAGAACAGAATGCAAGAGATGCAAACAAAACAAAAATGCTTTAAAAATACTTAAAAAATTCCCCAAACCTAAACCTAACATTGTCCTCATATTAAGAAATCTAAGAGAATTGGGTTGCCTCCCAACAAGCGCTAAGTTTATTGTCTGTCAGCCAGACACAGTGCATCCTTAATTATTTGGTAAACAGGGTTTCGTCAAATTAAGAGATTCGATCAATTGTCCGTCGACAACACAGTCCACATAAGGTTTTAACCTTTGGCCATTGACTTTTAAAACATGTCCACCATTGAGGTGTTGGATCTCTACTCGCACCATAAGGAGAAACATTTTTCACTATGAATGGTCCATCCCACCCTAGAGCGAAGTCTTACCCGGGAAGAGTCGCAACTTGGAATTGAATAGCCAAACCTTTTGACCAGGTTCGAAGGACTTACAGTTAATGTTTTATCATGAAAAGCCTTGGTCCTTGCTTTATAAATTTTAGCATTCTCATCGGCCTCATTGCGCAACTCTTCAAGTTCACTTAGTTTGGAGTTTCGGTTACGACTAGCTGCTGCCGATGTCTAAGTTAAACTTTTTGATAGCCCAGAAAGGCTCTATGTTCAAGTTCTACCGGCTAAGTGACAAGCTTTTCCAAAAACTAATTCGGTAGGGGGGACATGCCAATAGGAGTTTTGTAGGCAGTACGGTAGGTCCAGAGTGCATCATTTATCTTTTGAGACCAATCTTTCGCTATCGGATGATAGTCAACTTTAAAGACCACTATAACATGTTATCTGGTAGGATAGTGATTACGGTATCGATCTACAGGGATTGGGGTATAGTTGTTTTTTCTTAAAAATAAAAATATTTAAAAGGATGAATTTGTGAAGAAAATTAAACTAAGGAATTTAATAAAAAATGCAATTAAAATGATATCAGTTTGAGGAGAACTTAGGCGCGAGAAATTCACCACTAACATCGGAACAATGATTAATTGTATTGTTAATTTATTCTGGATTAACATGCAAATTTGGCTACAAGCCTAATAAGCATCTAATAAAATTTTATAAAAGTAATTTAGGCATAATCCATTTTTAGTTAGCATGAAATGTCTACCCTAATCTAAGGTGGTAGCACATCGCATCTTCCTTAAGCATGAACTATCTTATTTTACTTCAATGATCATGAAGAACAGCTGTATAAACTTCACATTTAAAATCACAGAAATTAAACATGAAATAAAAGAAGATATTCATTAAAAACAATAAGTTAATACAACTCCAAGAATATAAAATTAAAATATAAAACTCTTGGCCCTTTGTTAGGGCTGCATCCGGCCCTAGAGAGGAGATCAGCCTTCCATGGAGTCGTGGGCGACAGCAGCTGTGGCACAACAGCGGGTCCCATTTCTTCTTTTTTTCCTCCCTTCCCTGGATCTCTCCTTCCTTCTCTAGCAATTCATTATTTTTTTCTTTTGAGAAGGCATTCCCAAAAAAACCAAAACTTCTCTCTCTCCTCTGTTTCGGTGGGAACTCCTCAGAAGAAATTGATGCTCCCGAAAGAGAAGAACTCCTCTTTATATAGGCTCTCCACCTCCCCCTCCCTCCTCTCTGTTCCGAGTGCATGATAAGGATGACAGGCTGGCAGATAACTCTTGATCTTGATCCTTGGACGCGGTGGAGACGCGGAATGGAGCTGTGGCTGGATTCGGCTGATGGTGTGTGAGAAGATCTCGAACGTTGAAGGTTGGATTCGGTGGGAGATGAAAGTTTATCCAGATGCTGTATGGTTCCTGGTTGAGGGATGGTTGGGAGATTCGGGAAGATGCAAACGAAGTTGATCCGAAACAGGGGAAGACTGTGCAAGCTGAGACGCTGGCGATTTCATGGGATCAAGCCGGAAGAGAAGCTGGGATTTGAGTTTATCCCATGGATATGCAGATGCTGGGAGGAAAACGGAATGAAGGTGCTTAGATATGGCTCGGTTCGATGTTTGATTTCCTTCGGCTGGGAAGAATCCTTCGCTGGTGGACGTGGAAGAAGCCTGGTCGCGGAGAAACAGGGGATTCTAATAAGGAAGCAAGGCCGGGAGGAATCCGTGGATTTGTTGAGATGCTGCCGTTGGCTGAGAGCTTATCCGAAAGATGCCGGGATGAATCCGGATGGGATGAAGCTAGATCCTACGCGAACAGTGAAGTGATGCTGGATTCGAACTAAAGCAGGGATGTTTGGATGATTCGGATGGGAGGAGATTTTTGGAATGCAGAAGGGAGAGAGGAAGATGAGAAGAAACCCGTTAGGAGGAATGAAATCCTGAGGTTTGCTTGGATAAAGATGGATCACGTTCGTGGATGGGAGATGATCCAGAAGAAGCGGGATGCTGGGAGATCCGGGATGCAGAGGAGATGAAGATGGAGAAGATACGTGGGGTGCTGGGACGCGTTCACGGATTGGGGAGATGAAGATGAGTTGGTTGAAAATGCTGGGATAATGCGGACGGAAGGAACGTGGGTTCTGTTTTTAGGCAAGGGGAAATGATCCGGAATGCTGGGAGATCATTGCATGGACTCATGCGGATGCAGGAAAACGGATGTGATTGATCGAGTTGTTGGGAACTACTGGGACTTGGCTGGGAACATGGTTGGAGTGTGGGATTTTAGTTGAACGAGATATGGGAGTGGATGGAGCTTTGGGATTCGTGCAAATATGATGGTATGCTTTGAGATCTGAGAGACAAATAATTGAAAGAATTTTATTGTTTTTGAGATTAAAATAGGAATTGATCATGTGGAAAAAGAGTTGGAACGAGTGGGAAGAAATTTAGGTAAACGTGTGAAGAGTCAGAAATTAATGGGAAGCACTAGGTTTTAGAGAAGAGTTCTTGGAGTCGACTCTGGAGGATGTAAAATTGTGAAATGATGCAGTGTAGTTTAGGCTTTACCTAATTAAGCGTGACTTGACTGCATACATTAAGCTCAATCAGTAAATAAGTAAAACTCGAATTATCTTTAATAATTTATTAAAATGCAATGATGAAGGTAACACAATTTTTTAATTGAATTTACAAAATATGTGAATTAAAATAATGATAAGTGCTATGAATAAGATATTAAATTGTGCATTATTTGGTACTATCACACACCCCAACCTACATTTTGCTTCCTTGAGCAAAATAAAAAAAAACTAACTCACTTTTGCAGAATCGCATGTGCATTACCATATGCAATAAGCTTTAAACCCCTAAGTGGCCCTAGTGGACGAGTTGTCTCGTGAGGGTTTCCGGCTTAGATACCACAAACTGCTGTCGCTACCTAAGAATTTATTTTACTGTTTATAAAATCTAATTTCAAATGCATAAGTGCAAAAATTTCAAAAGCAACACAAAGTTTAATCACTAAGTCGCCCAAATTCAGGTCAAGATGCAACAAGTTGAGGTCATTAAATTTCCGTTAGGGAGTTGTAAGACTTTTATACTTGGGTGCTCGGAAATCTGGACCATACACAAGCTAAGGCTTTAGATTTCCAAAATACTGCTAAAGCTAGTAGTTTCTAAGAATGGTCAGATAAACTAATCACTGATTCAAAATCATCCTATCTTGCAGGATTTCGAGAGTTGTGGAGTTACTTTAATACCTCATGGCTTTATCTGTAATATTCCAGTTTACTCGAATTTTTACAACGACGACTTTCACACTATCATCTTTTTCAAGGTCAATATTATTTCTCTTTTTTCTTTTTTTATTATATTATTTTTTAATTATTTTTTATTTGTATTATTCATTTACTCTTGTAATGATCCTCCGTGAGCGAGCATTCAGTCAACAACTCCACGCAGAATGGCATAAGGTGTTGGGCATCAAGAACCCCCTACGGACCTAGCCGGATTCCTCATACAAGCCCGCTGACCTTGACAATAGGTAGCCCTTTTCGATGTACCTGACTAAATTCACTTTTTTTAAATAATATGGATAATAGTGAATTAGATAGGAATCATCAAGACTCAAGGTTGCTACTAGACTTAACACATAATGTTGAACCTAACCTTAAATGCAGGCCATGGTCTTGTGAAATTCAAAGTAAAAATTTCTACAACTCACTAAAAAACTTTTAATGAAAAGAACTGAAATGTCTTATTCCTGACTAGTCATGGGCTTTTAAGATTATATACTTCGTGTGTTTATCATTTCAGCACTAAAGCATAGAGATTAGTTTTTTTTTTGGATAAACTTATTTTAAATGTGAATTTTTCAAAAATTCGAATCCATACCCTCCAACCTAGATCAGACATTGTCCTCAAATTTTTTTCTTTTTTTTAATATTATAATATAATATATATAATTTTATATTATTTTTATATTTTATTTTTAGTTTGAACGAAAATATGAGCATGATGGAGGATAGAAGCATTTTACTCTAGTCATCAGTAATATGAGGACTCCTGCTAAGAAATTAGCAAATATGTAATAAAAAAATTATGGCAGAAATAAGCTACGAGAATTGGGTTGCCTTCAACAGGCGCTAAGTTAACGTCTTCAGCCAAGCAGCGCATCCTATCAATCATACCGGGTTCATACCGAGTCCCCAAGAGAGAAAATTTGTGGGAGACTGATGTCGGGGCAGGAGTTGACTGCTTCTATGGTCTTGTCTAATCAAAGTCTAAAATGGCCAAGCATGTTTCCAGAGGGCATCTGCAAATATAGGAAGGGTTCTTCCAAGATCGTCCATTTAATCTATTAGAAGCCCAACTCCTTACAGTATCAAGGCACGAAATATAGTTAAGCTGACCTTAATCCAAAAGATATATTCATCACCCAGTTTACAATTTATACTCGCATCGGCTGTAGCTAAAAAAGACGACCTAGAATCATAGGGACTGTTTCTTAGGATTAGGCTCATGTTCATATCAAGGATGATAAAATCTACTGGAAAATAGAATTTGTCTACCTTGACAAGAACATCTTCAATTAATCCAACGTGGTGTTTTTACAGATCGATCAGCCAATTGAAGGGATACCAAGGTTGGTTTTAACTCACCTAAACCTAAGTTTCTCATAAACTGAGTAAGATAAAAGGTTGACACTTGCCCTAGATCTAAGAGTGCTCGATCAATGAAATTATTTCCTAAGACACAGGAAATGGTGGGAGCACCAGGATCTTTGAATTTCGAAGGGGTGTTATGTTGGAGAATAGAACTCACTTGCTCAGTTAGGAAGACCTTTTAGGCACATGTGTCATAGATTTTTGCTTTTGGGTACAAAAATCTTTGAGAAATTTGGTATAGGAGGGAACTTGTCTAATAGCATCAAGAAAGGAAGGTTGATTTTGACTTGTTTGAAAACCTCCATCATCTCCTCTAGTTAAGTTCCTTTCTTGCCAAAGGGAGTGGGCATTAAGTGCTTCAGAAAATGGAACTTTTGGAATGTGAGTTTTTGGCAACGGTGGACTAGCGGAAGAAACAAGAAGAAGGTTTTAGATTTTCTTTTGACACATTTCTATCCTCTTCGTCACCTTTCTTATTGTTATCCTCCCAATCTTATTGTCTACTATACGTCCACTCCTTAGGGTAGTCAAAGCATTGCTTGTTCATGATGAATTGTATTTAGTTGATTTTCTTGACCATGTATTATCCCCTTAGATTACTCACTGGTTGGCTTGGAAGCTTTCCTCCCTCTCGCTTGTTTAATGCATTAGCTAGTTGCCTCATTTGGAATTCTAGCTTGGCGATGGATTGCATGTGAGAGTGCACCAATTGTGTAATGGTTTCCAAACCTTGAAGGACGGTCAACACTTTCCCTCAAAGGTTGTGTTTCTATGGGGTGGAGGAGGAGTGTGTTGAAATTGAGTCGAAAGGACGGTAGGGATTAACATTCTGGAATGGTTGAAAGTTTTGGGAATAAGGTTGGGAAGTATTGGGAGTCTGCTGCTTCCAAGAAAATTCGGATGGTTGCGCCATCCCGGTTGTAAGTGGTAGAATATGGATCATTACCGGATCGGGATTGCATTTGGGCAGCATTTACTTGTTCTTGCACAAATTCAGAAAATTGTGCTGCCGAAGGGCACTCAAAAACAGTATGAGACGGACTAGAACAGAGAGCACACACTTGTGCTTGGGAAAAGTTTGGAAGCTATTCTTTAGACATTAGCTAGTCCAACTTGCGGGATAGTGCATCTACTTTGTTAGATAGACCTATGGACTGGCTAACTTCATATATGGTTCCTTTTCTTTGAGAACTCGGGGTGCTTGACGAGCGGAGGAGGCATGGTGGAGAGAATTTTATTAAGGTTTTCAAACATCTGCCATGCCTCATGCTCACTCTTAAGCATGAAAGTTCCCCCACACGAAGCATCAACCATTTGACGGTTTCGTCAGACAACCCGTCATAAAAGCATTGCACTAGTTGCCATTTGGGTATTTGATGATGCGGGCATTTTTGGAGTAAGTCTCTAAATTTTTTCCAAGTTTCATGAAATTCTTCTCCGTCAGATTGGAGAAGCTCGTGATAGCACGCCTAAATTGGTTCGTTCTTCCTATGGAAAAATATTTTTTCAGAAATTCATGCATTTGAGCCCAAGAGAGAATGGAATTGGCTTCTAATGAATGGAGCCACTGCTTAGCTCTATCCTTAAGGGAAAAAGGAAACAGCTAAGTTTCAGAGCATCATCAGTGAAGTTCTGAATTTTGATAGTAGTGCAGATCTATATTTCCGGTAGCAAAGCAAGGCAAAATTCCAAATATTATATGGGTCTTCATTGTTAAGTCCATAAAAAGAGGGAAGCATTTGGATGACACTAGACTTAATTTCAAACTGTACAGCAGCAGTGGTATCAGGTAGTCGAATACAAGATGGAGAGCTATAAATGGAAGGAGTAAAGTACTCCTTCAACAGCTTGGGGTGTCTTCAGCCATCTCGACAGGTGGGGCAGATCCTATGGTTCTATAGGTACGAATTTCGGCTCGAAGGGTCCTAATAGAACGCTCTATTTTAGGGTCAAAAGGTACTAATTCCGGAGATCTAGAACGACACCCTACATGCACTAAAACTCTTCTGATCAGTCAAGTGCAGTCAAGCATGCATTAAAGGAAAAACACATCAAATCCTTATGTTTATCCTAAAATCACTAGACAGCTCCTAACTGGTTTGAAGAGGGCACCTAAGCCTCCAATCCGGTCTAATGAACTGAGTTGACCAGATAAGCTCCCAGGTAAGTGGGGGGTCACGATGTGTTACAAAGGTCCCACTTAAAAACCACTTGCCTCGAACAGATGAACTGTCTCCCTTGGGACAAAGCTTGCCTAGACATCAACTGAGCCACAGAGCAAAATTGGTGCAACTTTCGGTGATCTTCGTCCTATTGAGCTCGAATGTTCCTAGGGGCCAATGTCTAATTGATTTAATTAAAGTGGTAACTATATGAGAATTGATTCACATAATTTGGGCAAGAATCTGGTGATAAAATCCAGTTCTTATCTTCTTGAGGTGATTGCCCTTACTATGTGCGGATTAATTGTGTATGTATCAAGCATGCATTCACACTTTTACTAAAATTAAAATCAAACAATCACCACAAAATTTCAAGCTAATTGGGAATCAATTTAAATAAGCAAGGTTCAGATGTTACCAAAAGAAATTTTCCAGCAATTTTTTTAAAAGCAAACCTCTACAGCATTCCTTTTCCAGCGGTTCCCGTTTTGATCGTCCCAAATTTCCTCTTTGATTTCTGAATAAAAGAAAATTTTAAAATTAGTAAGAGAGAAGGAGATAAGAAAAGTAAAAAAAATAGAAATATTTTTATTTTATTTATATATATATATATATATATATGAAAGTTTTATATATATATATAAAGAAAAATAACTATACTAACAATCCCCGGCAACGGCGCCAAAAATTGATAGTCAACTTTAAAGACCACGCAATAGCACGTATCTAGTAGGATAGTGATTACGGGTATCGATCCACAGGGATTGGGGTATAGTTGTTTTCTTAAAAATAAAAATATTTAAAAGGATGAATTTGTGAAGAAAATTAAACTAAGGAATTTAATAAAAAATGTAATTAAAATGATATCAGTTTGAGGGAACTTAGGCATCTGAATAAAATTTCACAAAAGTAATTTAGGCATAATCCATCTTTAATTAGCATGAAATGTCTACCCTAATCTAAGGTGTAGCACATCGCATCTTCCTTAAGCATGAACTATCTTATTTTTACTTCAATGATCATGAAGAACAGCTGTATAAACTTCACATTTAAAATCACAGAAATTAAAACATGAAATAAAAGAAGATATTCATTAAAAACAATAAGTTAATACAACTCCAAGAATATAAAATTAAAATATAAAAACCCTTGGCCCTTTGTTAGGGCTACATTGGCCCTAGAGAGGAGATCAGCCTTCCATGGAGTCATGGGCGACAGCAGCAGTGGCACAACAGCGGGCTCCCATTTCTTCTTTTTTCCTCCCTTCCCTGGATCTCTCCTTCCTTCTCTAGCAATTCATTATTTTTTTCTTTTGAGAAGGCATTCCCAAAAAAACCAAAACTTCTCTCTCTCCTCTGTTTCGGTGGGAACTCCTCTGAAGAAATTGATGCTCCCGAAAGAGAAGAACTCCCTTTATATAGGCTCTCCACCTCCCCCTCCCTCCTCTTCTGTTCCGAGTGCATGATAAGGATGACAGGCTGGCAGATAACTCTTGATCTTGATCCTTGGACGCGGTGGAGACGCGGAATGGAGCTGTGGCTGGATTCGGCTGATGGTGTGTGAGAAGATCTCGAACATTGAAGGTTGGATTCGGTGGGAGATGAAAGTTTATCCAGATGCTATATGGTTCCTGGTTGAGGGATGGTTGGGAGATTTGGGAAGATAGAAACGAAGTTGATCCGAAACAGGGGAAGACTGTGCAAGCTGAGACGCTGGCGATTTCATGGGATCAAGCCGGAAGAGAAGCTGGATTTGAGTTTATCCCATGGATATGCAGATGCTGGGAGGAAAACGGATGAAGGTGCTTAGATATGGCTCGGTTCGATGTTTGATTTCCTTCGGCTGGGAAGAATCCGTCGCTGGTGGACGTGGAAGAAGCCTGGTCGCGGAGAAACAGGGGATTCTAATAAGGAAGCAAGGCCGGGAGGAATCCGTGGATTTGTTGAGATGCTGCCGTTGGCTGAGAGCTTATCCGGAAGATGTTGGGATGAAGCTAGATCCTACGCGAACAGTGAAGTGATGCTGGATTCGAACTGAAGCAGGGGATGTTTGGATGATTCGGCTGGGAGGAGATTTTTGGAATGCAGAAGGGAGAGAGGAAGATGAGAAGAAAGCCGTTAGGAGGAATGAAATCCTGAGGTTTGCTTGGATAAAGATGGATCACGTCCGTGGATGGGAGATGATCCAGAAGAAGCGGGATGCTGGGAGATCCGGGATGCTGGGAGATCCGGGATGCAGAGGAGATGAAGATGGAGAAGATACGTGGGGTGCTGGGACGCGTTCACGGACGGAAGGAACGTGGGTTCTGTTTTTAGGCAGGGGGAAATGATCCGGAATGCTGGGAGATCATTGCATGGACTCATGCGGATGAAGGGAAACAGATGTGATTGATCGAGTTGTTGGGAACTACTGGAACTTGGCTGGGATTTTAGTTGAACAAGATGTGGGGAGTGGATGGAGCTTTGGGATTCGTGCAAATATGATGGTATGCTTTGAGATCTGAGAGACAAATAATTGAAAGAATTTTATTGTTTTTGAGATTAAAATAGGAGAATTGGATCATGTAGAAAAAGAGTTGGAACGAGTGGGAAGAAATTTAGGTGAACGTGTGAAGAGTCAGGAATTAATGGAAAGCATTGGGTTTTGGAGAAGAGTTCTTGGAGTCGACTCTGGAGGATGTAAAATTGTGAAATGATGCAGTGTAGTTTAGGCTTTACCTAATTAAGCGTGACTTGACCTGCATACATTAAGCTCAATCAGTAAATAAGTAAAACTCGAATTACCTTTAATAATTTATTAAAATGCAATGATGAAGGTAACACAATTTTTTAATTAAATTTACAAAATATGTGAATTAAAATAATGATAAGTGCTATGAATAAGATATTAAATTATGCATTATTTGGCACTTATCATCGGAACATACCGTTTTTCTCTAAGATGTGTTTTAACTCCCTATTGGACACCTCGACTTGTCCACTCGTTTGGGGATGGTATGGGGTAGCAACTTTGTGGGTGATGTTATATTTGCGAGCCAAAGCCTCGAAAGACCGGTTGCAAAAATGAGATCCCCCATCACTGATGATGGCTCGGGGTGTGCCAAAACGACAAAAGATGTTTTCATGTAAAAATTTAATCACAACCTTGTGGTCATTAGTTTTAGTGGCGACAGCTTCTACCCATTTTGAAACATAATCAACCCCTACAGAATATATTCGAAACCAAAGGATGGTGGGAAAGGGCCCATAAAGTCAATACCCCAGACATCAAAGATTTCTACAATTAAAATAGGATTGAGAGGCATCATATCTCTACGGGAGATGGTACCCATCCGTTGGCACCGTTCACAAGTTTGGCAAAAGTTATGGGCATCTTTGAAAAGTGTGGGCCAATAAAATCCACTCTGTAAAACTTTTGCTGCAGTTTTTCTACCCCCAAAATGTCCCCCACAAGCTTGTGAATGGCAGAATGAAAGAATACTTTGAAATTCGCATTCGGGGACACATCGACGGATTACTTGATCGGGACAATACTTGAATAGATCGGGATCATCCCAATAATAGAACTTTACTTGTGAAAAGAATCGGTTCTTGTCTTGAGTTGACCAATCATCAGGAATTCGTCCTATGGCAAGGTAATTTACTATGTTTGCAAACCATGGCGTTTTATTCCTTGTACCCAAATAATTGTTCATCTGGGAAAGCATCATGTAAGGGTGAGGTATTTTAGAGGGCTCAAGAAGAATCCTAGATAAGTGGTCTGCTACGACATTTGCAGTTCCTTTCTTGTCACGAATTTCTAGGTCAAATTCTTGTAGTAAAAGAATCCATCGAATCAGACGGGGTTTGGTGTCCTTCTTTGCAAGAAGGTGTCGAAGGGCAGCATGATCAGTGAATACGGTAACCTTGGATCCTAATAGGTAAGATCGAAACTTGTCTAGCTGCGAATACTACAGCTAGCAATTCTTTCTCAGTGGTGGTGTAGTTCAATTGTGCATCTGAGAGTGCTTTACTAGCGTAGTAGATGACATGAGGTACTTATCTAGCCGTTGCCCTAAAACTGCCCCAATGGCATAGTCGGATGCGTCACACATTAGTTCAAATGGAAGGGTCCAATTAGGGGGCCGTATGATAGGTGCAGTGGTCAATTTCGAGCGAAGATTTTCAAATGCCTCCTCGCATGCTTTATCAAAGACAAAGGGAGTGTCCTTGGCAAGAAGATTGCACAAGGGTTTGGAAATCTTACTGAAATCCTGAATGAAGCGACGGTAGAAACCAGCATGGCCAAGGAATGATCGGATTTGTTTCACAGTTTTGGGTGGAGGGAGATTGGAAATAAGATCGACTTTGGCTTTATCTACTTCAATGCCCCTCTTGGACACGACGTGTCCTAAAACTATGCCTTCTTGAACCATGAAATGGCTCTTTTCCCAACTTAATACTAGGTTGGTCTCCTTACATCTTTTCAAAACTAAGGTCAAATTGTCAGACAATCGTCAAAAGATAGGCCAAAAACTGAGAAATCATCAATGAACACTTCTAGAAAGTTTTCCACCATATCTGAAAAAATGGCCATCATGCATCGTTGAAAAGTTGCGGGTGCATTGCATAGTCCAAAAGGCATCCTCCTATATGCAAATGTCCCAAATGGGCAAGTAAAGGTGGTTTTCTCTTGATCGTCCGGGTAAACAGGTACTTGATTATATCCAGAATAACCATCTAAGAAGCAGTAGAAACCTTGACCAGCCAACCGTTCCAAAATTTGATCTATGAAAGGTAGAGGGAAATGGTCCTTCCTAGTCATTGAATTAAGTTTTCTGTAGTCAATGCACACGCGCCAACCCGTGGTTGTGCGTGTTTGTATCAATTCTCCTTCCGTATTTTCAACCACAGTGATACCTGATTTCTTGGGTACCACTTGTGTCGGACTCACCCACTTACTATCAGAAATTGGATAAATGATTCCGGCATCTAATAACTTCACCACTTCTTTCTTGACTACCTCCTTCATGTTAGGATTGAGTCTTCTTTGCATTTCTCGGGTGGGCTTTGCATCATCTTCGAGATGAATTCGATGCATGCAAACAGAGGGGTCAACCCCTTTCAAATCGGCTACAGACCATCCTATGGCATGTTTATTCTCTTCTAGCACCCTTAAAAGTTTACCCTCCTGTTCAGTAGATAAGTTGGCCGATGATTACAGGGAGGTATCTTCTGGTCCTAGAAAGGCATACTTAAGAGTTGTCGGAAGTGGCTTTAACTCAAGTTTAGGTGGAGAATCAATGGAAGGACAAAGTGGTGCCTAGCAATGGGGGAAGAGGTTCAGGTCGGATCTTCCAAGGAAGGGAACTCATGGAGATTGATTGTCGAGTAAGATGTTAACTTCTTCTATGGCCTTGTCTATATCAAAGTTGTCAATGTCAAAATGGGCCAACATGCCTCTAAGGGGTCATCTGCTAAGATATAGGGAAGGGCTTCCTCTACAAGATCATCCATTTCGTCAATTAGGCAACACTCGTCTTCCCTCACATGTTGGTCAGCGGCATGAAACACATTCAACTTAATTTTCATGTTCCCAAATGATATATCCATTGCCCCAGTTCTACAGTTGATACATGCATTGGCTGTCGCTAAAAAGGGACGACCAAGAATCACAGGGATTTGTTTTTTTAGGTTGGGCACATGTTCCATGTCAAGGACGATAAAATCTACTGGAAAATAGAATTTGTCTACCTTGACAAGAACATCTTCAATCATCCCCCGTGGTATCTTCACAGATCGATCAGCCAATTGTAAGGACACCGAGGTAGGTTTTAATTCACCTAACCCAAATTTTTCATAGACTGAATAGGGTAGAAGATTCACACTTGCCCCTAGATCTAAAGTGCTCGGTCAATGGAGTTATCTCCTATGACACAGGAAATAGTGGGAGCGCCAGGATCTTTGAATTTTGGAGGGGTGTTGTGTTGGAGAATGGAACTTACCTGTCAGTAAGTAGGACCTTTTTAGGCACATGTGTCGCTTTTGGGTGCAAAGGTCTTTGAGAAATTTGGCATAGGAGGGAACTTGTTTGATGGCATCAAGGAGTGGGAGGTTGATTTTAACTTGTTTGAAGACCTCCATCATCTCTTCTAATGAAGTTCCCTTCTTGCCAAAGGGAGAGGGTGCATTAAGTGCTTCAGGGAATGGAGCCTTTGGAATGTGGGTTGTGGCAGATGGTGGACTAGCTGAAGAAGGTTTTGGGTTTTCATGTGATACATTCCTCTCCTCTTCTTCACCTTCCTTATTGTTACCCTCCCCAACCTTATTATCTATTATACGTCCACTCCTTAGGGTAGTCAAAGCATTGGCTTGCTCATGATTTAGTCGAGTTTCTTGAGCCACGTATTGTCCCCTAGGATTACTCATTGGTTGACTTGGAAGCTTACCTTCCTCTCGCTTGTTTAATGCATTGCTAGTTGACCCATTTGGGATTCTAGCTTAGCAATTGATTGCGTGTGAGAGTGCAATAGTTGTGTGTTTGCCTCCAAACCTTGAAGGGCAGTCAACACCTTCTCCTCAAAGGCTGTATTTCTTTGGGTTGGAGGAGGAGGATGTTGAAATTGAGTTGAGGGACGGTAGAGATGAAAATTCTGAGGGTTTTGAAAATTTTGGGAGAAGGGTTGGGAGGTATTAAGCTTGCTGCCTCCAAGAAAAATTTGGATGATTCCGCCATCCCGGATTATATGTATTGGAAAATGGATCATTACCCGGTCTGGGCTGTGTTTGGGCAGCAGATTGTGTTCTTGCACGAGTTCGGGAATTGGGGTGCTGAGGGGCACTCATGAATAGGATGCGATGGGCTAGAACAGATAGCACACACTTGTGCTTGGGAAGAGCTAACGACATGTCCTCTATCATCAGTTGGTCAATCTTATGGGACATGCATCTATCTTGCTAGACAGGTCTATAGAATGACTTATTTCATAAATGGTCCATTTTTTGAAACTTGGAGGTGCTTGACGAGAACAAGAGCATGGTGGAGGGAGTTCTCATTAAGATTTTCAAATAATTGCCATGCTTCATGCTTATTTTGAAGCATGAAGTCCCCCCGCATGCAGCATCGATCATCTGACGGTTTCGTTCAGTCAATCCGTCATAGAACATTGCACTAGCTGCCATTTAGGTATTTGATGATGTGGGCATTTACGGATTAGGTCTCGAAATCTTTTCCAAGTTTCCATGAAATTCTTCTCCTCAGTTTGGGAGAAGCTTGTGATAGCTCGTCTAAACTGGTTCGTTCTTCCTATGGAAAAGTATTTTTTAAGGAATTCTTGTTGCATTTGATCCAGGAACGAATCGAATTGGCTTCTAAAGAATTCAGCCATTGCTTGGCTCTATCTTTAAGGGAGAAGGGAATAACTAAGTTTCAAGCATCATCAGTGAAGTTCTGAATCTTGACAGTGGTGCAAATCTCAATAAATTCATCTAAGTGTTTATATGGGTCTTCGTTGGTGAGCCCATAAAAAGATGGAAGATTTGGATCACACTAGACTTTATTCATATTGTAACCGCTGCTACTTCAGGTAATCGAATGCAAGATGGGGAAGTATAAATGGTGGGAGTAAAGTACTTTCTCAGGAGTTTGGTTGTTCTTCAGCCATCTCAGGAGGTGGGGATGATTCTAATGTTCTGATCTCAGCACGAATATTTCTAAGGGTCCGTTTTATTTCAGGGTCAAAGGGTAATAGGTCACGTACTCTAGAACGACTCCCTTGCATACACTAGTTACTTGATCAGTCAAGCATGCAATAAAAAAAAAACATCAAATCCTTGTATTTGCCCTAAAATCACTAGACAGCTCTTAACTGGTTTTGAAGAGGGCACCTAAGCCTCCATCCGGTCTAATGAACTGAGTTGACCAGGTAAGCTCCCAGATAAGTGGAGGGGTCACGATGCATTCGCAAAAGGTCCCACTTAAAAACCACTTGCCCTCGAACAGATGAACTGTCTCCTTTATAGGGACAAAGCTTGCCTAGACATCAACTAAGCCACAGAACGAAATTGGTGTACTTTCGGTGCATCTTCGTCCTATGAGCTCGAATGTCCCTAGGGGGCCAACGTCTAATTGATTTTAATTAAAGTGACACTATGTGAGATTGAGTTCACCTAAGTTGGGCAAGAGTCCGGTGAATGAAATGCCGGCTCTTATCTTGTTGAGGTGATTGCCCTTACTAAGTGCAGATTAATTGGTGTATGTGTATCAAGGCATGCATTCCACAATTTTGCTGAAATTAAAATCAAACAATCACCACAAAATTTCAAGCTAATAATCAATTTAAACAAGAAAGGTTTAGAGGTTACCAAAGAAAATTTTTCCAGCAATTTAAATTTTTTTTTTAGGCAAACCTCTACAGCATTCTTTTTCCAGCAGTTCTCTTTTTGATCATCCCAATTTTTTTTCTCGATTTCCTGATCAAATAATATAAAAGAAAAATTAAAAATTATAAGAGAGGAAAAGGAGATAAGAAAAGTAACAACAATAAAAAATATTTTTATTTTAGATATCTATATATATTTAAAGTTTTTTTTTAAATGAAAGGAAAATAACTATGCTAGCAATCTCCGGCAACGGCGCCAAAAATTGATCGGTTCTTTCAATTTCCAAAAATAAACCATGCAATAGCACATATCCTGTAGGATAGTGATTACGGGTGTCGGTCTACAGGAATTGAAGAATAAGTTATTTTTCTTTTAAAAATAAATCAACAGGAAGAGTTTGCTAACTTAATGATACTGAATTAATCTATGAGTACGATTGAAATTTATCAAAGTAGATGGATTTAGGATTTGGGAGTCCACCACATAGCATTGCATCAGGGTCTGTGTTCTTAACTTTTTTTTTTTTTTTTTTTGGAGAGGCATGCAATTTGGCTACAAGCCTTTTTTCTTAAAATAAAAGCATAAAGAGTTTTAGGAAGATCCATCTCAGGCATAGCAAAAAGTGTCAACTTAATTATGCTAACCTAGAGTGCAGTACACCTCATCTTCCTAGGCATGGATCATCTTAGACTTCTTTAGCAAACATGAATAATAAATAGCATGCTTAAAGTTTAAACATCATAAAAGGATTTTTCATTGATAATAAGAATTTAAAACAAGCCTCCAAAAAAATTAGAAGAGTAAGAACAATAAATGCCCTGTTACATTGCTAGGGCTTCATCCAGCCCTAGACTAGATGTTAAGCTGCGCATGGCTTCCGGACGGCCTTCCATCTTCATATAAAATTCTTCCGCTCCCGCTATTCCCAAAATACCAAAGTATTCTCTCCCCCCTCCTTTCTTTTCTTCTTTTTCTTCCGAACAGAGGCTCTTCCTCTGTTCTTCAAAACCCTCTTCTCCCCAACAGCCCGCCCCCTTGGCAGAGGAGTTTCCCCCTTTTTATAGCCTCCCAGCTCCCTTATTCTCACGGATTTAAATCCAATTCTCCGCAGAGCTGAATTGCTCCAGCTGGATGATTGGATCCGGGGGATATGAAGTTAATTCATATGGGGAAAAGATGGATCCTGAAATATCTTGACTTTGCGGATGAGAGCAGAGACGGAAGGTGTTGATCCGGAAATTGAATTGTTGATCGCGGAGAAGAGCTGAAGGCTGGATCCTTGCGGGCAATGGACGTGATCCGATGCTTCTTCAATGCGGAAAAGGATCTGGATTTGGTGGAAGGTGAATAACGATTGATCACGCTGAGATGCACAGAGGATGTGTGGTGCTAAAATAAAATTGGTCTCCCAAGTGCAGGAGATTCGCACAAGTAGTATAACTCGGAAGTCCGAGGTCGATTCCTCAGGGAACGATCTATGGATTACTAGCGTAATCTCAGATTAATTAATTCAGTTAATTTGTTGATTAAGATGATGTTTTGCAAATAGAAAATAAATCAGTACACAGAGAATTAAAGTATGGATAGATTAAGATGGAAGTAGGGATCTGGAATCTCCCTTGATAATTTTGCATTCAAGAAATAAATTCTTCGATTCTTGATTAAAGATATAAATGTAGGAATAGATCAAAGCATGGGATATATTTTAGGGACACATGAACTCTATTTCTAAGCATTTATCGTGCCTATTACATCAACGACAAATCAAATACTAAAGCGGTCCACATGTCGATCAACATAAACCATTAAAGAACTATCTACAAAATAATTATGCAAGAATCCATAATATATTGGAAATATAAATCTATAAGAATTAAAGGTTTCGAATTTACTTCAAAGATAGCAATACATCAAGGGTTCCTCCATCACCCTTCACCTAAAGGATTAGCCAGCCATCAACATCAAAGACTCTCCCCTGTTACTCCTCTCTCTATTTTTTTTTTCTTCTTTTTCTTTTTGGAAATAGGGCATCCCCTGTTCCCTTTCTCTTTTTTTTTTCGTTTGAAACCAAGAGACCGGCTGCTCTGTTCTTCCTTTCTTGGATGGTCCCCCCTTCTTCTTCCTCCAATCGGAGCTTCTTATAGTCGAGCTCTAGGGTCAGCAATGTTCCCTGATTTCTTGCGGTGGACATCAACGGATGAATGCTAATCCGGAAGGAAATGAATCCGGATGCATCGTGGATGGCTGGAATTTTGCTGGGAGATCGCGACCGGATGATGCGCTGGTGGGGAGGAAGATTCGGAAGCGCGTGAGAGCTGAAGATGAAGCTTGGACTGCTGGCGCTTGGGATTCGGGTGACTCGCCACAGATGCTGGATCACGGACGCTCGGGCTTGGACGGAAGCTGGGAGGAGCGCGATCTCTTCCGGACGGCCGGATGCTGGGAGACGGTCACGGGCATGGGAGCGTTGATCGGATGCGACGCTGTGGAAGAGGAGAACGCGGACGAGACGGATGCCGGATGAATCGCGAAGGCTGGGATCATGGAAGACATTGGCTGCGGAAGCTTTGAAAAGGGGAAAGGAAACGATGCGGGATGCTGGGCGGCTTCACAGGCTCGGGTGGACGCTATGGAAGAGGAGAACGCAGATGCGGTGGAGACGGGATGCTGAGAAGCGCCTTAAACGGGCGGAAGATGAGGGCATTGATCGCGGGATCTGGATGAGGGGTTGCGGGAGATCAAATCACAGATCCGTTGCAGGCTTTTGGATCCTCCCGGATGATGAAATTAGACCCTTAGTGGATCCATCTTGTGCTGCCTCCGGATGGCTGCCATGTGTCCCTCGGGTGCAAGTGCGCTTGACTAGGTTCAATTCTGTTCCAGTGTAATCAGGCTTGAAGTCAACCAAATGCACATTTAAACTCTGATTTATGATAATCTGTGCCAAATAAAATATAAAATTAATGCAGCCCTTTTATCATTATTTGTTAGCAATAATATTAATTTAAGCAATGTGTATAACGCACTTTTATGCTCTCATCATACCCCCAACTAGCTTATTGCTAGTCTCTAGTAATTAACAAGCAAACAATAATGAGGACACAAAAGATGTGGTCTAACCTATGACTTTTTATTGAAGCTAAAGACATAAAACTAAGATACGTACCCACTTTCGTAGGGCATCACGATTGCACTTGGCTCGTGCAACAAGCCGTTAAACCCCTAGGTTACCCTAGTGGACGAGTGTTGTCTCGTGAGGGTTTGCAGTGATGTTACCCACAAACATAATTCATAAAATGCTATATAATGAAATCTAAGTTAATACACACGTGATATATATATTTTTCTCAAGCTTGGCAACTATCAAAGCAAGGGGAATACTAAAGTGTAGTATGCATAAACAGAATGACTTTCTTAGAGCACTAATACCTCCACCACAACATGGTACCGCTTGAATTTTAGGTGTACTACTCAAGTTCGCAAGTGTTTACTACAGTTTATTAGAACCTGATCTATCAAATTTTCAGAATATCACATGTTGTCTACATTCGTCAAGAATGGTTCGTATGTAAAGAAAGAGCTATCAATCCCAACTAAATATCCAAAGTACACAAAGGTCCAATAAAATGGAGTCAAACCAGCCATTACCACATGTCACTGGGTTCAGCCCGACCAACCCTATTCATGCTTTTTTTTTTAATATATATATATATATATTGGAAACACATATGGTGATTACAATAGTCCAACCCCCTTAGGCTCTAGCAAGGTCCATGTAGCGAGTTTTCGGCCATTGACTCTTGATCCAGTTGGCTCAAGGCATTAGGTGTAAACACCCCTCGGGCTTAATTACTCGAACCAAACTACGCCACGAGGTTAGACTTGTCATCTCCTCATTTATTTATTTATTTAATTTTTTTTTCTTTCAAAATAGAGAAGGTAAACTGAACCATATAATGTGACTGCAACGTGACTATAGGTCAACCAAGATCGGAACATAAGGTACTTAGATGATCTAGCCGGGGTATTCAACCTCGATCTTTATGTGAAAACCAAATCAAGAACCTTATAGTACGGACAAGGATACTCGTACTTCTTTTACAGATATAGCTTAATAAAAATGCATTAAACAAATGTGAACTCCTGAGGCCTTCTTATAATCATTAAATACATGTGCGGGGATCTAATAATAGGTCTCTAATCAGTCATAGTACGCATGTATTCCTTGCCTTAATAGTTGCACAAACTCAATATGAAAATACATGTGCATTTGCTAAAAAGAATGCAAAAACAATTTTTTTTTTTTTTTTTTTTT
Organism: Phoenix dactylifera; assembly: GCF_009389715.1. Taxonomy (NCBI): domain Eukaryota; kingdom Viridiplantae; phylum Streptophyta; class Magnoliopsida; order Arecales; family Arecaceae; genus Phoenix; species Phoenix dactylifera. Next base: position 12,681,109 of record NC_052398.1, on the reverse strand, counting down.
TTTTTGCAAAATAGTTTCCTCCCCCCAACTTAAACATTGCATTGTCCTCAATGTAATAGATACAAGAAAATTATAATGAAAGACAGTAGAGAAAATAACATTGGAGAGAAGAGGAATACCTTGAGCTATTGATATCCAGAAAATGAAACCTACAAAACTAGAAAAATAATCCTAACTAATATACACATACCTTTGCCTTCATGTTCAGTCATAAGAAGGCTCCCCCAAGAAAAAGGAGTCTTCTTCATCTGCAAAATTCTCAAGAAAAGGTTTAAGTCTGTGTCCATTTACCTTAAAAATTCTACCATCCCGTGGATTCTCAATCTCAACCGCCCTATGTGGAAAAACAGTTTTTATAATGTAAGGACCTGTCCATCTCGATCGCAACTTACCAGGAAACAGATGTAAGCGGGAATCATATAAAAGAACTTTTTGCAAAGGTTCAAAAGATTTTTTTAAAATTGATTTATCATGTAAGATCTTCATTCGTTCTTTGCAAATTTTAGCATTGTCATAAGCATCTCTGCGAATCTCATTAAGCTCGTTTAATTGCAATTTTCTAGCTAGACCGGCATCTTGTAAATCAAAATTCAATTTTCTAATTGCCCAATACGATTTATGTTCTATTTCTACGGGCAAATGACACGCTTTTTCGTAGACTAGCCGGTAGGGAGACATGCCAAGATTGGTTTTGTATGCAGTACGATAAGCCCATAATGCATCTGATAGTTTCAAGGACCAATCTTTCCGTGATGGGTTCACCGTTTTCTCTAAAATACGTTTGATCTCTCGATTGGCTAACTCTACCTGGCCACTGGTTTGCGGATGATATGGGGTAGCAATTCTATGGGTGACACCATATTTTTTCAATAAGGTTTCGAAAGGCTTATTACAAAAGTGTTTTCCACCGTCACTAATTATGATTTTAGGCATCCCAAATCGTGAAAAAATATTTTCTTTTAAAAACTTCAGGACAGGTTTGTGATCATTGGTCTTACAAGCAACAGCTTCTACCCATTTGGACACATATTCGACACCGACTAAAATGTACTCATATCCAAAAGATGGTGGGAATGGGCCCATAAAATCGATGCCCCAACAATCAAAAATTTCGATAATAGTAATGGGTTGAAGAGGCATCATTTGCCTACGAGTTAGACTTCCAATACGTTGACATGGATCACATGTTCTGCAGAACTCGTGGGCATCTTTGAACATAGTAGGCCAATAGAAACCACATTGCAAGACCTTTGCAACAGTTTTCTTAGAGGCAAAGTATCCACCACAAGCATCAGTATGGCAGAAAGAGAGTACGCTTTGTATATCATGATCCGGTATGCATCGTCTAAAGATTTGATCATTGCAATATTTAAATAAATAGGGTTCGTCATAGTAATAATTCTTTACTTCGCGCAAGAAAATTTTTCTATCTGTCGACCCCCAATGCTCCGGCATCCGGCTTGTAACAAGAAAATTTACAATATCTGCATACCATGGTATACTAGAAAGTGCAAACAACTGTTCTTCAGGGAATGAGTCCTTGATGGAAAATTGTGGCACTGAATCATGAAAAACTAATTGTGATAAATGGTCAGCAACCACATTCTCTACTCCTTTTTTATCTTTGATAGTGATGTCAAATTCTTGGAGTAGAAGTATCCATCGTATTAAGCGTGGTTTGGCCTCTTTCTTATCCAACAAATATTTTAGTGTCGCATGGTCCGTGAAGATAACAATAGGAGCACCAAGGATATAAGAGCAAAATTTATCTAAGGCAAATACTACTGCAAGCAATTCCTTTTCGGTGGTAGTGTAATTCATTTGAGCATCATTTAAGGTTTTGCTTGCATAGTAAATGACATATGGCTTATTATCCTTGCTTGCATAGTGGAATTTTAACTGACCTGTCAGCTAATTGCAAAGTGACGGAGGTTGGCTTCAACTCACCTAAACCAAGTTGCTCATATACAGAATATGGCAATAAATTCACACTCGCCCCTAAATCTAACAATGCTCGCTCTATCCTAAAGTCACCTATGATGCATGAGATGGTTAGACAACCTGGATCTTTATATTTAGGGAGAATGTTGTGCTGCAAAATAGCACTCACATTTTCAGTTAAAAATGCCTTCTTCTTAATATTTAATCGGCGTTTGACAGTACACAAGTCCTTCAAAAATTTGGCATATGAGGGTACTTGTTTGATTGCATCAAGAAGAGGTATGTTGATCTTTACTTGTTTAAAAAGTTCAAAAATTTCAGAATTAGGTTCGAGCTTTTGCAACGGCTTTAACCGTTGTGGAAAAGGTGGAGGAAAAGGACATTCAACTTTCTTAGTAGAAGTTGGGACCTCAACTTCTTCTTTGTCCCTTTCATCAACTTTGGGAGCATCAGAATTAGAAGTGACCTGCGGTCTCAATGGGACGGTTTGATCAATGACTTTCCCATTACGCAAAGTCATGATGCTTTTTGCATGTTCTGTATGCGAACTAGAGGGAGCCGTATTATTACTACCGTGCATTTGTGGGTTAGGTTGGGGTTGAGCTGGAAGCTTATCCTTCTCTTGGGTACTTAGGACGGTAGTCAACATTGACAATTGGTTCCTTATATCTTCAAAATTTCGAGTATTTTGAGCATTGATATTAGCTTGACCTTGTAGAAAAGTTTGTACGGATTGCAAGGTATCCTCGATATTTGGCTTTTGAGAAGGTGATGGTGCATAAGTAGGATGTGCAGGTGGAGGAGCTGAATGGTGTGACTGTTGAGGATGATCGTTTCTCCACCTAAAGTTTGGATGATTCTTCCAACCAGGGTTATAGGTATTCGAGTATGGATCGTTATAAGGCTTTTGGTAGGAGTTCATAGCATTTGCTTGATCGTGCAAGACTTCTTTGAATGCCGGTATGGTGGGACAATCAGTAGTAGTATGACCCGACATATCGCAGATACCACAACACTCGTTTCTAAGCTCTATAGTCTTGACAGGCTCAACCTTCCTAAGCTCAATTTCTTCTATCTTCCTAGTGAGGGCTGCCATTTTAGCGTGAAGATCATCCTCAGTTCTGAGGTTGTAAAGGCCTCCATGTACAGAGCTAGTAGGCTTAGGCAAAGACTTGTTGTTTCTATCCCCGTTATCCCAAAGTTGGGCAGTCTCAGCAAGGGAATCCAAATACTCCCATGCCTCATCAGGTTGTTTTTCTAAAAATCTACCATTGCACATAGTCTCTACAAATTGTTTCAACTATGGAGATAAACCTTCATAAAAGAAGCTAATGGTTCTCCAAGTTTCGAATCCGTGATGAGGGCATGAGAGAAGAAGGTCTTTAAATCTTTCCCAACATTCATAAAATGTTTCATTATCTTTTTGTTGGAAATTGCTGATATGTCTTTTCAAAAAGTTAGTCCTTTGTGTGGGGAAGAACTTCTTTAAAAATTCTCTCTGCATATCTTGCCAATTTCTTATTGATCTAGGTCGCAAAGAGTTTAGCCATGTTTTGGCCTTATCCTTTAGAGAGAAAGGAAACAATGTCAACTTGAGGACATCCTCGGTGACATTTGGCACTCTAAATATAATGCTCAATTCTTCAATATCCTTTAAATGAAGATACGGACTCTCGGACTCTAACCCGTGGAACTTAGGCAGCAATTGGATTACCCCGGGTTTGATGTCAAAATGTCCTACATTATCAGGAAAAATTATGCATGAAGGCTGACTAGTCCTAGCCGGTTGTAGGTATTGTCTTAGAGTCATAACATGGGGTTCTCGTTCTCGATTGTGGTGACTCCCCGCATCTTCATTTAAATCAACGATCTCACAAGGTGTGAGATACTGCGAAGGAATTTCAGGGGTATGTCCTAAGGGATGATCTAAAGTTGTACGACTTAATCGACCGGTGTCGTCCCTATTCCACTTTAGCATGCAAAATATTTCCCTCTTTTTTCTTTCTTTTTCTTTTTTTTAAAAAAATAAAAGAAAATAAAAAATAAATATAAGTACCAACTAAAGTTACCCTAAAACGATATCCTAAAATAAAAATTTTATTCACAATCAAACATGCAACAAAACATTACACCTCAATTTCTAATGTTTTTCTTAAATTTCTAGACAGCTCCTAACTGGTTTGAAGAGGACACCTAAGCCTCCCATCCGGTCTAATAAACCGAGTTGATCAGGTAAGCTCTCAGGTAAGTGGAGGGGTCACGATGCGTTCGCAAAGGTCCCACTTAAAACCCACTTGCCTCGAACAGATGAACTGTCTCCCTTATAGGGACAAAGCTTGCCTAGACATCAACTAAGCCACAGAGCGAAATTGGTGCAACTTTCGGTGGTCTTCGTCCTATTGAGCTCGAATGTCCTTAGGGGCCAACGTCTAGTTGATTTTAGTTAAGCTTAGGATATTTATGCACTGGGGTGATTTTTGGGCTAAGGACGAGTGATGAAATCCCGACCTTATATTTTTAAATGGGTTCAGCCCTTAGAATATTTTATGCTGATGCCTTATACTATATGCAACAATCAAGAGATTTTTTTTTTAATGTTTTATGACATGACATTAAATTTCATTAAATAGGTGATCAAGCAAATTATTTATTTATTTTTTTTTAAATTTTATGAGTTGAAGTCTGAAATTTGAAATTTGAATTCTGAAATTTGAAATTTTTAAAATTTTAGGTTTTCCCTCTTTTTTTTATTTTTGAATAATCACCCTTGATCTTTTCTTAATGTTTTTTTTTTCTAAATTTTCAATTAGCAACAAGGGTTAATAAGATATGATAACAATAAATTTCTTATTCTAAAAATTAAATGCAGAAAATTCAAAGTAGAAAGCAGCAAGGTTTTGTATTAATCTGATGGTCTTAAAAATGTCAGAATGTCAATCAGACCGTTCAGATTATCGAACAATGTATCGTGCACTAGCTGACCAAATTGGAGTCAAATCAGACGGCTAATTTCTATGATATCAGAGTTTGATGTAGACTGTGCAGGGAATTAAAAATAGTAGTAAAGATTTAATTATTATTTTTTTTCAAAAGAAAAATACTAACTACTAAGGTAAAAATTAAATCTAAAATTATACTAATAAATCAGCCATTCCCCGGCAACGGCGCCAAAAACTTGGTGCTAAAATAAAATTGTTCTCCCAAGTGCAGGAGATTCGCACAAGTAGTATAACTCGGAAGTCCGAGGTCGATTCCTCAGGAAACGATCTATGGATTATTAGCGTAATCTCAGATTAATTAATTCAGTTAATTTGTTGATTAAGATGATGTTTTGCAAATAGAAAACAAATCAGTACACAGAGAATTAAAGTATGGATAGATTAAGATGGAGTAGGGATCTGGAATCCCCCTTGATAATTTTGCATTCAAGAAATAAATTCTTCGATTCTTGATTAAAGATATAAATGTAGGATAGATCAAAGCATGGGATATATTTTAGGGACATATGAACTCTATTTCTAAGCATTTATCGTGCCTATTACATCAACGACAAATCAAATACTAAAGCGGTCCACATGTCGATCAACATAAACCATTAAAGAACTATCTACAAAATAATTATGCAAGAATCCATAATATATTGGAAATATAAATCTATAAGAATTAAAGGTTTAGAATTTACTTCAAAGATAGCAATACATCAAGGGTTCCTCCATCACCCTTCACCTAAAGGATTAGCCAGCCATCAACATCAAAGACTCTCCCCTGTTACTCCTCTCTCTATTTTTTTTTCTTCTTTTTCTTTTTGGAAACAGGGCATCCCCTGTTACCTTTCTCTTTTTTTTTTTCGTTTGAAACCAAGAGACCGGCTGCTCTGTTCTTCCTTTCTTGGATGGTCCCCCTTCTTCTTCCTCCAATCGGAGCTTCTTATAGTCGAGCTCTAGGGTCAGCAATGTTCCCTGATTTCTTGCGGTGGACATCAACGGATGGATGCTAATCTGGAAGGAAATGAATCCGGATGCATCGTGGATGGCTGGAATTTTGCTGGGAGATCGCGACCGGATGATGCGCTGGTGGGGAGGAAGATTCGGAACACTGTTCATATGAATAGTGTCATCTCGGAACACTGTTCATATGAACAATGTTTTCAGCATTTCGGGAAAAACTCTTTTCCTTGCTCTTATTTTATCGTGAAAATGGGCATATATGGATTTAAAACAAAGGTCTCCCCTATTTTGCCTAGTTTGGAAACATGATGCGGAGATAAAAATTTCTGAACCGTTGGATCACTTGGGGAGCCACGGACGGTGGACAGTGCTTGGGTGCATGCATGTCAGTTGGGCATTGGGCTCGAACCCAGTGTTATTGAACTGAAACGTGCTGGCTGGTACGCTCGGAAGGCGAGGACATGTGAATTATTTACTTCTTACCATATTTTAAATTTATTTCAAAGATTGTTCTATTTTGTAGTAAAATAAGTAGTTATCCATTTAAGAACATTGACAAGTGCTGGAAAAAGAATATTAAATTATAGATTAATCAGCACTTATCATTGCTCTTCGGCAATAGAGGATCCCATGGTGGCTGCCATGACCTTTAACTCTTGATTGTTAGATCAAAAAGTTACTATGATACCAGGCTCTAATACCACTTATTGCCCAGAGGTGCAACCCAAGAGGGAAGGTGAATTGGGTCTTTTAAAATTAAAAGTGTGAAGAATGTGAGTTAATATTATCTTTCAATAACTTATAGATTTAGCAGCAGAAATAAGGTTGCACAAATAAAACAGTGAATAAGATGAGAAAATCAATCAGAAATATGCAGTGGAAGAAGAGAGATAAACCACACACACAACACCAAAGTTTATAGTAGTTCGGTGCACTCCCAGCCGCTCTTCTCGATTCAATGAGAAGCTTCGACTGATTTTCTCACAGAAGTAAGTTTCAGATGAGTGCCGGTGAGGATGATGAACTGTTTAGCTTTTTCTTCCTTTTTCTTAGTGGAAACTTTTCTTTCTTAATAGAATCTTTTTTCTTTCCTTGTTATTTTCTTTCTAAGGTTCCCTTGAATTTATAGACGAGTTCTTCAGAGGGATTTGAATTTCTTTCTTTCCGTTTTAATGGGAATCTTTTCTGTTACATAAGAAGACAAAAATTGTTGCAAGCTTCCTGTTGTGGTCCTAGTAGTACAAGGGTGGACTTATGTAACTTAGGGGTCGATTCATGCTTATCATGGGTCGGCACTTCAAGATATTGAGATGGCTCTTGCTGTGATAACTTCAAAGGGTCGACTCTTTAACCTTAAGGGTCGACTCATCTCCTTCAGGAGTCGTCTCTTTAAACACAAGGATCGACTCATGCAGTAATTTTTTTGACTGACGCTACGACTGAACTAGGGTCGACTCTTCAAACGCATGGGTCGACTCTTCAATTTCGGGGGGCGACTCATTTGAAACAAGGGTCGACTCTTCAAGCTTTGTCTCAGACGGTGAAAGCACTTTGTTTAATTTGAACTATACAAGGGTCGACTTATGTTTTGCGGGGGTCAACTCATTGACTATGCTTTTTGAAGAAAACATGCCAGAGTCAACTCAAACTTGTCCTTTTTGCTTAGGAGTTGACTCAAGTTTTTCAAACAAAAAACTTTAAACTTCATCTTTGATCTCCATGGATTAGATTAAGATCATTTTTCTTTTAGAACATATCGAATGAAGTGTTTCTGAAGAACTAATGATTTTGTAATGCTTCATTTCTTCTGATTTTTCTTGACTTATAAAATATCACAATTAAGCCAACATCATTAGTACACAACATCATCTCAAGTATTTTGTAATCATCAAAATTCATCCTTTAGTATTGACAATGCCCCCCTTTTTGATGATGATAGAACCATTGAGTTTAAAAGAATTTTGCAATAAATTTCACAGCAATTATAAGAATTTTGTAATGATGTTCAGAGCAAAAATGACATTCAGAGATATATGCATAATTTCAACAAGATAAAAAATCTCCCTCTATCAGTTACAAATGTTTAAATTATGCAGAGTTTTTTTTTTTCTTCTTTTCTTAAGCTTGTTAATAGTGCAGTACCACAGTACCATTCCCATTCCATATCTGTATAATTTAAATCTTCCCTTATATATTATCTTTAGTGTAGAGATTGGTATTCTGAATTCTTTTCACATTTTTTATTTCTCATTTCTCAGATTGGAATTATTTTCACATTTCTCCCCCTTTTTGTCATCAACAAAAGGAAGGAAAAGAAAGATAATTTCAATTTTCCTCTTTTTGTGAGCTTAAACAGTAAGGATTAATTAACAGTTGTGTTAAGGAGAGAGGGTACCAGACTCAATATATGTATCAAAGCAGTATACAATCCAAGAAAACATATTTTTCAAGAAAGGTAAGTATTCATTGTAATTGATAAATGAAATACACTTGATAAATAAAAAAAGATACAGTTGGTATCAATTGGTATCAGTCAGTATACAAGTGTGCCAAATAGACATGAAACATAGTTCAGTACAAAGTTATGTTTTGAAAACATGGGTTTCAGTCTAAGTTCAGGTTAGGTTCAGTCTAGGTTTAGTCTAGGTTTAGGATTTTGAAGATGAAGGTCCAGACTGATCTTCCTTTGGCTCTTTCATCAGCTTCTCAATCTTGCTGTTTAGTGCAGAGATAGAGCCAGTAAGCTGATTGTGTTCTTCTTTCAGTTCTTGAATAGAGCCTTGAACAGAATTTTCTTGTTCTTTCAGGTATTTTTCAATTTCAGTCATCTCTTCTGCAGATTAGCTGCTAGTTGCCTCAATCCTTGCAGTTCAGATTTTTCTTCTTTTATCAAGTCAGTGAGATCAATAACCAAATTCCAGCAGACTCCTCAATTGAACAGTGCTTTTATGATGTTATCTCCAATAAATTTTAACTGCCACTTCTCAAGTCTGAGTGGAGGATATGATGGTCTTTAGATTGGAGGAGGTTGACTGACTGGAGGCTCTTTTGGAGGTGCTTGAGTAGGAATTCTTTTGCCTTTAAGTGGTGTTGGAGTGTTTTGACCACTTTCATCCTGAATTCCTTTCCCTTTATGAGTCCATTTGCCCTCAGTTTTGACAAATCCCATTCTTTTCAGTGATTTGTCATTGTAGATATCTGAAGATAGAAGCTCTTTCTTTGTCTCCCCTACTAAATTTACGTTGAAGTAAATGAAGACTAATGTCGAACCATACCATGGGGAAGTGAAGCTCCCTTTCTCTGTCCTTGAGCTTCCATGAATTTGAGCATTAAACAGGGTAGATTCAGTGGGAGTCCTTGTATAACATGATGCATTACTAGTATATCCCTTTATGAGACATGATCAATTTTTCTGTCTTCGGGAAAAACATCTTGTTGATCATATGATGCATCAGACGCATCTCAGCATTCAATTGATTGGCATTGATTTCAGTCCAATCTTCTGTGATTTTCCTATTGAGAATAGTGCTTATTCCTTCGTTCCTATTCTCTAGGTGATATCCATTCTCTCCATCATTTGGAATCCGAAGAGCATCTCTGAGAATCTCTTCTGTAATCAAGATAGGGATATCTTTAACCTTGGACGAGATCTATCCTTGTCCAAATATGGCATTGTTGTAGAACTCTCGAACCAAGTCTGGGTAGGTCGGCACATTCAGTAAGCATAGATATTCCCAACCCATCTCCTTTAGATTCTACCCTAATGGGAAGTTTTTCTTCGCTAGAAACTCGAAATCCACTCTTCTTCCAGCGGAGACATTCCTTATGGAGAGGGGACCTTGTTTTGAAATCCACTCTTCAAAGGCAAGGGTCAACTCTTCAATTTCGGAGGTCGACTCATTTGGAACAAGGGTCGACTCTTCAAACTTTGTCTCAGGCGGTGAAAGCTCTCTGTATAATTTGAGCTACACAAAGGTCGACTCATGTTTTGCGGGGGTCGACTCATTGACTGTGTTTCTTGAAGAAAACATGCCAGAGTCAACTCAAACTTGTCCTTTTTGCTTAGGGGTTGACTCAAATTTTTCGAACAGAAAACTTTAGACTTCATCTTTGATCTCCATGGATTAGATTAAGATCATTTTTCTTTTAGAACATATCCAATGAAGTGTTTGTGAAGCACTAATGATTTTGCAGTGCTTCATTTCTTCTGATTTTTTTTGACTTATAAAATTTCACAATTAAGCCAACACCATTAGTACACAACATCATCTAAAGTGTTTTGTAATTATCAAAATTCATCCTTTAGGATTGACACCATGGACATCTCTCCCTCTACACATATGTCGTGATGACTAAATATCAACGTGAGTACCATACCGTATGGCTGTTCGATTACCCTCGCACGCGTTGCGACGATCGCAGCGGAAAGACACGCACGAGGTTGTTCATCTCATGAACATTCTAGGGAACGTAGATTTCAAAATTTTTAGAGTTCTCTAACTCAGATTTATGAAATCTAAAGGAAAGATTAAAATTAAAAGACTAGTTTAATTTCAGATCTACTATAATTCCTAATTGTATAGAATTTATAAAGATCTAATCTTTACATTTGAGCGGGTAGAACTTCACCGCTATCTAATGATCATAGAATTTTTGGTTCTCTTGAAGCCGCACAAGCGTCCGGCCTCTACAGGTATCCATAAGAGGTACAGATCGCTCCAAGATCTCACCGGGGTGCTAACTCCCTTGCAGAGATCACCTTTGATGGCTGAATTCCTCTCCTTTAATCAACTTCTTGATTACTTTGAGAGGAAGAAGAAGAAAGACGACGAACGTCGAAGAGGAGGAAGAAGAAGACGGTGACTCTTTTTCTTTCTCTTGCTCACGCCAAAGGGAAGAAGGAGGGTGAGGATGGCGGCAGCAGAGGGCTTCTGTTACTCTTATACTTCACACCAGGGCCCTTTAAATAGGCATCTCATGCCTATACAAACAAGAAATAATTTTAGAAATCAATCACTCCTTGATTCATCCCTCCAAAATCTGCAACACCCCTTACTTAATTCTATCACAACCTTTACTTAAAAGAGTTTGAAGAGAATCCAAAGGATGTGCATGTGCCATGTGGCAATCCACGTGAATAGGAGGAGGAGGAGGGGTAGAGGAGGAGGAGGGACATCTGCCCCCCCACATGGCATGGGGCCATTAGAGGAAAGGAGGGGCGGACGCCCCTCCTTTCTTTGTGCGTGTGAGAAGGAGGAGGGGCGGACGCCCCTCCTTCTTTCCTTCTTTGCTCCACACGCATGGAGGGAGGGTTCCCTCCCTTCCTTCCATGCATGGGTCTCCTAATCAAATTAGGATTTACATGATCCCACCTGACCAATTGAATTCTAATCCAATTAGAATCCAATATGTCCTCCAAATTGATTTATATGAATCCTAATCTAATTAGGACTTGAATTGGACTTCATAAATCAAGTTCCTTACCTAATAAAGAGTTCTAATTAATTAGGCATTCCCATCCTTATCCAATAAGGTTAAGCCTAATTTAATTAGGTCCAATTAAATCAATTAACTTGCAATCCAATTGCAATTTCTTCTTTTTTTAAATCACTAACTCTTAGCGGGTTAATCCAATTGACAATCAATTTTAATTGCGATTCTAAATCGCTATCCAACCATCGGAACGATCAAAACCTCTAATATGTATGACCCCATAGGTTCTATTCTGACTGGTAGTGAGATATATTATGATATCTATCATAATATCATCGAAACTCTTTTCAATGGATTGAAATGATTTCAACTCTACTCTTAGGGTTTAGTAATCACTAAGTGAATGCCTTCGAGTCTCACAATTCACTAGTGACACCTAGCAGCATATAGTGACAACCTAGTAGAATGGAAGGGGTGAACCTTTAGGTGCAGTTAGCGTATGATACAGTACCTCTATCATGGATTCCAACATGACGGAGGTTATGGATAACTCGTCAAACCCCATCGTCTGTCTTATGTCAGATTTATTTGACTCAAGTTCGAGATTGAAAAACTCTTTTTTCAGAACTGTCCTGGCCAAAGTCTTTCAAACTTAGTCTCATAAATCATATAGGATCACTCCTAGTCTATCAAGGTCGATAGATCCATTTAGATGCAACCCTAATTCGATAGTAAAACTACTGTAGCCAATCTATACCACAAGGACCCTTAGGGCCTATGTTTATATGCTCGTCAAACTACAGCAACCTCACCATGATTAGGTGAGGCATCGCAGATCTAAGTACTAGTCATACAACTGCAGTATCAAGTAAGTCACTGACAAGTAGATAGACATCCAAGTGACTTCTTGCTTTAGTCATGCTCAGTATCCTTATTTTTTAACAAGCACTTGCACAATCATCCCATTGTCCCCACACTCTGTACTTAAGACTTGTTCATCAAAGAAAGCGGTATATGCACTAATCTTATTAGATCGATCACCGTCTTCATGATGATCCATCGATCAAAAGCTATTCAGGAATTAACTATTAATTACACATGCCTTAAATTCTCAACTCTTGAGAATATGTGTTATTATTTTATTAATCCCTAAAACGATTCATGGATACATAATAACATGAATGAAGAAAATGACTGATTTTATTAATTAATAAAAGATCAAATACAAATTTCATGCTTCCAGAATAATTACAATGCGTCTGCCAAATTGGCTTCTAGGGCATACTCCTAACAATCTTCCACTTGCACTAAAGCCAATCAGACATATATTTAAGCCCCATCTTCTCAATATGTGCTTCTGTCTTTTGTTAACTCAGCTGCTTAGTGAATGGGTCCGCCACATTATCTGTGGAGTCTACTCTCTGCACCTCTACATACTTCTTTTCGAGGTGGTCGCGTATTAGGTGATATCGTCGCTTTATGTGCTTGGACTTCTGGTGAGACCTCGGCTCCTTAGCCAATGCTATAGCGCCATTATTATCGCAGTAGAGTGTGATGGCATCCGATGACACCACGCCTAACTCTTCAACAATTTTTTTGGACCAGAATGTTTCCTTTGCAGCTTCAAAGGCGGCAATGTACTCAGCTTCCATAGTAGAATCTGCAATGATTGGTTGTTTGAAACTCTTCTAATTTATCGAACCATCATTGCACAAGAATATATACCCTGATGTAGACTTTCAAGCATCAATGTCAGTCATAAAGTCTGAATCTGTGTATCCTTCTACCTTTAATTCTGATCCTTCTCTAAACACCAAGAACATATCCTTAGTTCTTCTTAAGTACTTAAGAATGTTCTTCATAGCTGTCCAGTGCTCTTCACCTGTATTCGACTGATATCTGCTCGTGACATTCACAACATGTGTTATATTAGGTCGTGTACATAGCATGACATACATGAGGCTCCCTATAGCCGAAGCGTAAGAGATTTTGCTCATTCGTTCAATCTCTTCAGATGTTTTGGGGCACATCTTCTTGAAGAGATTAATCCCATCCCTAAGGGGTAACAATCCCCTTTTAGAATTTTTCATACTGAACCTCTTCAGTACTTCCTTTATATATATTTTCTATGACAGGCCAAGTATCCTTTTAGATCTATCTCTATAGACCTTAATCCCCAAAATATAGGATGCTTTTTCTAGATCTTTCATGGAAAATTCCTTAGACAACCATACCTTGACCAAAGTTAGCATTGGAATATCATTCCCTATTAGGAGGATATCATCCATGTACAACATGAAGAATACGATAGCCCTTCCACTAACCTTCTTATATCTTTATTTTTGATGAAATCAAACGATTTGATTACATCATTGAAATGAGTGTTCCAACTCCGAGATGCTTGCTTTAGTCCATAAATAGATCTTTGCAGTTTGCAGACCTTGTGACCTTCATCACTGAAAGTGAAACCCTGAGGCTGCTTCATATGGATATCTTCCTCAAGATATCCATTTAAGAAAGCAGTTTTCACATCCATTTGCCAGATTTCATAATTATTAAATGCTGCAATGGCAAGCAATGATCGAATAGACTTCAGCAAGGCTACAGGTGAAAAGATTTTCGGATAGTCAATACCTTCGCGCTGACTATAACCTTTCGCCACTAGCCTAGCTAGGTCTCTACCTTTCCATCCGAACTTAATTTTCTCTTGTAGATCCATTTACACCCAATCGGTACTATACCTTTTGGTGGATCTACTAAGGTCCAGACTTGGTTGGAGTGCATGGAGTCTATCTCTGACTTCATTGCTTCCAGCCATTTCTCAGAATCAATGTCTAACATCGCCTCGTCGTAGATATTGGGATCCTTACAACGATCCCTATTTCCCATGAGGAACACTTTCTCTACTTCCTCTGTAAGCATACCTAAGTATCTTTCAAAAGGATGAGAAATTCTACTAGATCTACGAGGTGGAGGAGGTTCTACATGTACTGGCTCTATATGAATAGGTTCTACTGGGACAGTGGCTTGTTGCTCTTCAAAGATTTTCTCTTCGAACTCAATTTTCGTTCCACTGCCTCTATCAAGGATAAACTATTTTTCTAAGAAGACATCATATCGGCTCACAAATACTTTGTGATCGTCTGGGACGTAAAAATTGTATCCTAATGACTCTTTAAGATATCCTATAAAACGAGCACTAATTATCTTAGCCTCTAACTTGTCCGCCTATTGTCGCTTGATGTGGGCTGGACATCCCCAAATCTTGAGATGACCAAGACTTGGCTTCTTACCGTGTCATATCTCATACGATATGGTAGGAACAGATTTAGAGGCAACTCTATTCAATATTATATTGCTGAAAGTAGGGCATCTCCCCAAAGGAATAAGGGTAAATCAGTGAAGCTCATTATGGACCTGACCATATCCAATAGGGTCCGATTCTTCCTCTCTGAAACTTTGTTGAGCTGAGGTGTACCAGGAGGGGTCCATTGTGAAACTATACTATTTTATTTGAGATAATCACAGAATTCTTCACTAAGGTATTCACCTTCTCGATCCGATCGAAGAACCTTAATAAGTTTTTTCTGTTTGTTTTTCTACTTCATATCTGAACTCTTTGAACTTTTCAAAAACTTCAGACTTGTATCTCATAAGATACACATACCCATACCGAGAACAATCATCGATAAATGTTATGAAGTAAGAATAATCTTTCCTAGCCTGCACATCGAATGGGCCGCACACATCAGTATGTACTAGGGTAAGTATTTCTGTGGACCTCTCCTCATGTCCTACAAAGGGTAATTTGGTTATTTTTTCTTGAAGACAGGATTCACAAATCGGATATGACTCGAAAGTCAATGAGCCTAGAAGCCCATATTTCTCCAATTTGTTTATTCTGTCTTCTCTTATATGACCAAGCCTGATGTGCCACAAATACTTTTGATTTATCTCATCTCTAGATCTTTTAGATCCTATGGTAGTCACTGTTTGCTCAGATACATTCACAGACACATCCAAATGTAAGTTATAGAGACTGTCAATCATAAAACCATGCGCAACCATTTTATTTCTCAAATAAACGGAACAATAGTCTTTATTGAAATTGAATTCAAAATCTTTCTATGCTAGACAAGATACAGAAATCAAGTTTCTGCTAACAGCAGATACATAATAATAATCCCTAAGTATCAAACTAAATCCAGATGGCAATCGCAGCGGGTAGGTGCCCACAGCAACAGCAGCAACTCTTGCTCCGTTGCCAACCCGGAGGATTATTGCACCTTTCGTAAGCCTTCTACTTTTCTTTAGACCCTGCATAGTAGTGCACAAGTGAGCACTAAAACCAGAATCTATAATCCAACTGGAAGTAGAAGAAACCGTTAGATTAGTTTCAATTACGAGCATATCTGACATACCTTTAGAAGGCGTGTCACCCTTCTTACCTTTTATGCTCCCCATGTAGATTGGACAGTTCCTCTTCCAATGGCCGTCTTTGTTGCAATGGAAACACTTTCCCTTGTCCGCAATCTTTTTCTTTGGAACATCCTTCTTTGGCTTCTTCTCGATCTTCTGCTTCTTTGCAGACTTCTTCTTCTTCCAAGTAGACTTTCTCTTAGAAGTATAAGTCAACTCGGCAGCGAGAACTGTGCCCCTTGAACTCTTCAAGGCTCCCTCAGTTGTTACCAACATATTTAACAATTCGAGTTTGGTGCATTCAATCTTGTTCATGTGGTAGTTTACAATAAACTGCCCATATGAAGAATGAAGGGATTGCAGGATCAAATCAGTTTGCAATTCATTATGCATGTTCATGCCGAGTTTCTCAAGCTCTTCCAAGTCCTTTATCATGGTCAGATCATGATCATAGACAGACTGCCCTTCGCGCATCTTGGCCTTGAAGAGCCTCTTGGACACTTCAAACCTAGCTGTGCGACTCTGCTCACCATACAACTCTTGTAGGTGATGCAATATGTCCCCGACAGTCCTCATGTTCCCATGCTGGCATTGTAGTTCATTGGAAATTGATGCCAAAATATAGCACCTAACTTTATTGTCTTCATCCATCCACCTAGCATGTGTCTCACGCTACTCGGCACTCGGACGATTTGGTAACACTGGGCGTCATGGTCCAGTACATGCCCTAATTTCTCACAACTTAAAATAATTTTCAAGTTGCAAAGCCAATCTTTATAATTGGGTCCGGTCAATCGGTTGTTCTCAAGGATGCGGGTCAAGGGATTAGAGGCTGACATTTTTATCTGCAGAGAGTAAAGATTCTAGTTAGAGTTTTGTACTTGAATTTGGATTTCTATTTGTTTTAGAGACTTTTAAAACAAACATCTCCCACTATTTCCTCGGATCTCCTACACTTCTCTAGTAGAGAAACGGAAACCTGCGACTCTAGGTTTCAAGTGGGGTGCTACAGTCCCACCAATTTACATACCACATCATCTAACAGTTATTGGAGACACATAAACGATAAGTGTACAACTCTTTGTACAATGCTTCTCAAGCAAGTTGTAGCCTACTTGGTCTCCAAGTCATAAGATCCTCACCTAATAGTTATTGGTCTCGTTCCTTGGTTAAGTCAGACCCACCATAATTCCTGTAGAAGTAAAGTCGTCATTGGATCCTCACCTAACAGTTATTGGTATCCAACCCCATCTTTATCCCACAATATCTCATGCTAATAGAGAGGTCCAGCCCCCCAATGCAATTTGCCCACTGTGTCCAGCCGAGACAAATCAACGCCGGAAAGACCTTAGTAACTCTACTACGGTGGAAAACCTTTAGACTTAATATTAGGTAATCTAGTCTTAGTGATTCCAACTTTGAGCTATTCATAGGAGGTAATCAATCAATTGGCCAGGTAAGCAGGTGGGAGGCTTTCCTTACTCAGAGAGTAAGGTCCTAATTAAGTAACCACCTTTAATGCTTTCCTATACACTAATTAGATCAATTAATCAAATATGGCTAGCTCAATGTATCATTCACTCTCGACTGATTGAGGAGGTTTTAGGTTTCCAAGGATTTACATCTAATGTAACAATCTATCCCAAACCAAATGTTATATAATTACATCTTATGCAAATGTCATATTGGTTCAAGTTTACATCCTATGTAAATATAAAACTCTTTCATATATTATGTGATTACATCTTATGTAAATGACATAATTGTTTCAGTTTACATCTTATGTAAATATCCTATTGTTTAAAGATTTTATTTGCATCTCATGCAAATAAATTTTGTTTAACTAATATATACATCTCATGCATACATTTTAAACACATCCTCAAATAGAGGTCGATCATGTATGCTTGGAGTCGACTCGAATTAACCTTGAGTTGACTCGAGTGGACATGGAGTCGACTCGGGTGGACTTCAGTTAACCCGACAGCTCCTGAGTCTCTTGGAGTCGACTCGCGTATACTTGAGGTCGACTCAAATAGAATTCGAGTCGACTCAAGCATGCTTGGAGTCGACTCGGATAGGATTGGAGTCGACTCCAGCATGCTTGGGGTCGACCCGACTAGTCTCGAAGTCGACTCGAGTATGTTTCGGTCGACTTGGCTAGTCTTGGAGTCGACCCGAGTATGCTTGGGTCCGACTCGAATAGGATTGGAGTTGACTCGAGCATGCTTGGGGTCGACTCTTCTCACGTGAATCCTAAATTTTGATTCTATTAAATGCATCTCATGCATCTAATTTTTGATCTGAAAAATTTAGATATACTACCAACTGAAATTGTGATTATACAAGACATGTTTTAATTATTTGCAATCTCATTATTTTAATTCAAACAACATACAAGATCAAGATTTTATAACGAAAAATCTGCATGCTAAAATTTCAGCAAGCATATAAAAATTTCAGATCTAAATTAAATCCTAATCATGCCTATTAATATTAATCTAAATCATTTAAATGCGGCTCTGATACCACTGTCGGATTATCCTCGTATGCATTGCGACGATCGCAGCAGAAAGACATGCACGGAGTTATTCATCTTATGAACATTTTAGGAAACATAGATTTCAAAAATTTCTAGAGTTCTCTAACTCAGATTTATGAAATCTAAAGGAAAGATTAAAATTAAAAGACTAGATTAATTTCAGATCTACTACAATTTCTAATTGTATAGAATTTATAAATATCTAATCTTTACCTTTGAGCGGGTAAAACTTCACCGCTATCTGATGATCGTAGGATTTCTGGTTCTCTTGAAACCGCACAAGCATCCGGCTTTTACAGGTATCCACACGAGGTACAGATCGTTCCAAGATCTCACCGAGGTGCTAGCTCCCTTGAAGAGATCACCTTTGATGGTTGAATTTCTCTCCTTTAATCAACTCCTTGATTACTTTGAGAGGAAGAAGAAGGAAGACGACGAACGTCAAAAGGGAGGAAGAAGAAGACGGCAGCTCTTCTTCTTTCTCTCTTGCTTACGCCAAAGGGAAGAAGGAGGGAGAGGGTGGCGGTAGCAGAGGGCTTCTATTACTCTTATGCTTCACGCCAGGGCCCTTTAAATAGGCATCTCATGCCTATACAAACAAGGAATAATTTCAGAGATCAACTGCTCCTTGATTCATCCCTCCAAAATCTGCAATACCCCTTACTTAATTCTACCACAACCCTTACTTAAAAGAGTTTGAAGAGAATCCAAGGGATGTGCATATGCCATGTGGCAATCCGCATGAACCAGGAGGAGGAAGAGGGGCATCTGCCCCTCCACATGGCATGGGGCCATTAGAGGAAAGGAGGGGAGGACGCCTCTCCTTTCTTGGTTCCTCTTAGATATCTAAGAATTCTTTTGACAGTACTTAGATGTGATTTCTTAGGGTCTGACTGGTATCTAGCACATATTCCTATACTAAATACTATGTCAGGCCTACTAGCAGTAAGGTAAAGCAAAGATCCAATTAAGCCTCTATAGAGTTTTATATCTATACTTTTTTCTTTTTCATCTTTGTCTAGCTTACTGGTGGGGTTCATTGGAGTGCCTATTCCCTTGTGATTTTCATTTCTAAACTTCTTAAGTATTTCCTTTGTATACTTAGTTTGATGAATGAAAATCTCTTTCTTGGTTTGCTTGATTTGTAATCCGAGAAAAAAATTAAGTTCTCTCATCATACTCATCTTGAATTCTTCTTGCATTAATTCAGCAAATTCTTTACAAAAACTATCATTAGTGGCACCGAATATGATGTCATCTATGTATATTTGTACCATTAGCAGATTTTTATCTTTTCTCTTAAGAAAAAGTGTTTTATCTACGTTTTCTTTTCCAAAATCATTATTTAACAGAAATTTACTTAGTCGGTCATACCATACCCTAGGTGCTTGTTTCAATCCTTATAGTGCCTTATGTAATCTAAACACATGATCAGAAAATTCATGACTTTCAAAACCAGGGGGTTGCTCTATATATACTTTTTCTTCTATATAACCATTTAAGAAGGCACTTTTTACATCCATTTGATATAGTTTGAAATCCATAAAGCATGCAAATGCTAGAAGTAGTCTAATAGCTTCTAATCTAGCTACGGGAGCAAACATTTCTTCAAAATCTATCCCTTCTTCTTGATTGTATCCCTTAGCTACAAGTCTAACTTTATTTCTTGTAACTACTCCATTTTTATCTAACTTATTTCTAAAAATCTATTTTGTTCCAATTACAGAATTATACTTTGGTCTTTCAGTTAATGTCCATACATTACTCCTTTTAAATTGATTTAATTCTTTTTGCATAGCATTAATCTAATTTATGTCATGCTCAGCTTCTTCATAAGTTTTAGGTTCTATTTGTGAAACAAAAGCAAGATAATCATTCAAATTTCTTAGAGAGGATCGAGTTCTTACCTCTTGTGATGGATCACCAATAATTAAATCTTTGGGATGTCCATGTGCGTACCTCCATTTCTTTGGCAAGTCTTGAGATTGTGGTGGATCATGATCATCTTTCTTTTTCTTTTCATCTTTCTTTTCTTGATTTGGCACGTCATTAAGATTCAGCTTTTTAAACTCAATAATTCCTGCATCATCATCAAGAATACTTTCTCTCCTAGGGGACTCACTATCAGACTCATCAAAAATAACATTTATTGACTCTTCAACTATATGAGTTCTCTTGTTGAAGATTCTGTATGCTTTGCTAGAAGTAGAATATCCTAAGAAGATATCCTCATCTGACTTGGCATCAAATTTGCTTAGATCCTCCTTGCCATTGTTTAAAATAAAACATGGACATCCAAATACTCTAAAATATTTAGCAGTTGGTTTCTTATTCTTCCAAAGTTCATAAGGAGTTTTTTTATAATCAGACGAATTAAAACATGATTTAAAATATGGCAAGCAGTATTTATAGCTTCAGTCCAAAAGTACTTTAGGAGATTTGACTCACATAACATAGTGCGAGCCATTTCTGCCAAAGTTCTATTTTTCTTTTCAACAACCCCATTTTGTTGAGGCGTTCTAGGTGTTGAAAGTTGATGAGAAATATCGTTTTCATTACAGAATTCTTTAAAGTGTTGATTTTCAAATTCAGTTCCATGATCACTTCGAATAGCAATTAAGGTGAAATTCTTTTCAGTTATAATATTTTTATAATATTTCAAAAATGCTGAAAAATGCTTCATTCTTATGTGCAAGAAATGAAACCCATGTATATCTCGAGAAATCATCCACTATTACTAGTCCATACTTTTTCTCTCCCAGACTTGTAGTTCTAGTAGGTCCAAATAGATCCATGTGAATGAGTTCAAAAGGCCTAGTGGTTGACACTATATTTTTTGATTTGAAAGATGATCTTGTTTGCTTTCCTAATTAACATGATCCATAGATTTTGTCTTTTTCAAAAATTAATTTTAGCACATCTCTTATCAAATTCTTTTTGACTAGTTTTGATACTAAGTCTATACTAGCATATCCTAGTCTACAATGCCATAGCCAACTTGTTTCATTTTTTTTTTCTTCATTAGTGATTAAGCATAACCCATTTTTCTTGGCTAAGTCATCAAGATCTACCATATAAATATTTTCATGCCTATGTCCTATAAGTACAATGTTATTATCTTTAGGATTTGTGATTATGCATACTGAAGCTTCAAATGAAACTTTAAGACCTTTATCGCAAAGTTGACTTATGCTAAGTAAGTTATGTTTCAAACCATTAACCAATAAAACATTATCTATAAAAGTAGATGGAGTGTTATGAATTTTACCCTTTCCAATGATATGTCTTTTTTTATTGTCTCCATAGGTTTACCACTCCACTATCTTTAGATTCCAAGGTGACAAATTGCTCTATGTCACCTGTCATGCATCTTGAACAGCCGCTATCTAGATACCAACGTCTCTTCATATCATTGGCTGTAAGACATACTGATAGTCAACTTTAAAGACCACGCAATAGCACGTATCTAGTAGAATAGTGATTACGGGTATCGATCCACAGAAATTGTGGTACAGTTGTTTTCTTAAAAAAAAAATATTTAAAAGGAAAAGTTTGTGAAGAAAATTAAACTAAGAAATTTAATGAAAATGCAATTAAAAGGATATCAGTTTGGAGGAAACTAGGGTAAGAAATTCACTACTAACATCGGAACAAGGATTAATTGTATTTTAATTTATTCTTGGATTAACATGCAAATTGGCTGCAAGCCTAATAAGTATTTAAATAGAGATTTACAAAAGTAATTTGGGAATAATCCATCTTTAGTTAGCATGAAATGTCTACCCTAAACTAATGTGGCAGGACACTGCATCTTCCTTAAGCATGGACTATCTTATATTTACTTAGTGATCATGAAAAACAGTTGTATAAACATCATACTTAAAATCACAGAAATTAAATATGGGATGAAATAAAATATTAATTAAGAATAAAATAAAGTTTATACAACTCCAAGAATAGAAATCAAAAACATAAAATCTTTGGTCCTTTGTTAGGGCTGCATCCAGCCCCAGTGAAAAGATTAGCCTTCCATGAAGAGTTGAACAGCTGCACTGCAGGGGGACTTCATGATGATTGGCTCCTTCCTCCCGTCGGTTTCCTCTCCCTTTTGGACTTCTGTGGGAACTCCACCTGGGAACACAATGATTGATTATTCAGTGAGTAGGAATGCCCCCCACCCTTCACGTCCTGGTTCCTTTTATAGGCTGCCCACCTCCCCTGTTTTGCTTCACGTGTGAGTGAGAAGATAAGGACGCGGAAGGCATGCTGCTGGATGGAGTTGATCCGGACGCGTGGAGGATGCAGAAGAAGGTGATGATCCGTGATCCATGAAGCTCAGGAGAATCTCGGATGGGATGCTGTTTGTGTTGTGGGATGGGGTTCCCAGTTTAGTCCCACATCGGATAATCAGCGGAAAGGTCTGTGCCTTAAATGGGGGGTGCAAACACCTCTTCTCACCGAGGGCCTTTTTGTAGGACAAAACCGTGAGGGTAGGGGTAGTACCTCCGCGGACCCCCGCGCCGGCAGGGCTCGGGACTGTCATTGGGACTGTCATTGGGCTCCGGCCCTGGGCGACCTCCCTGGGCGACCTCCCGCAGACCCGAAGCGGCAATCCCAGAGCGGACAATACCTCGGGGAGGACGCGGATGCTTTCCCTGCTCGTCCGGTGTGCGGGCTGGTGTCGGGGTTCCGACCCCACATCAGATGGCGCTAGAGGAAGGGCCCCGGCCACGCACAGACCTTCCCGCTGGGGGGGCTGTGTTGTGGGATGGGGTTCCCAGTTTAGTCCTACATCGGATAATCAGCAGAAAGGTCTGTGCCTTAAATGGGGGGTGCAAACACCTCTTCTCATCGAGGGCCCTTTTGTAGGAGGGTAGTACCTCCGCGGACCCCCGCGCCGGCAGGGCTCGGGACTGTCATTGGGACTGTCATTGGGCTCCGGCCCTGGGCGACCTCCCGCAGACCCGAAGCGGCAATCCCAGAGCGGACAATACCTCGGGGAGGACGCGGATGCTTTCCCTGCTCGTCCGGTGTGCGGGCTGGTGTCGGGGTTCCGACCCCACATCAGTTTGGATAAGGATTTGGAGTTTATCCCGTGTCGATGGACTCAATCCGGAAGAAAGGAAGCTTGGGAACGATGGATCTGTGGACGTGAAATGATCCGGAAGTTAAGAAAGATGCGAACTAGATGCAGAGGATGAACTTGGATGTTGGGATCTCGGCTGGGAGGAGCTGGGATCAAGCCGGAAGAGGAGACGAATCCATGAGCTGGGAGGTAAGATCGGATCCTGAGTTTGGTAGAGGGATACGGCTGAGAACAGAGGATCTTTGGATGCACACGGGAGGTTGGTTTCAGTTGGGAACAGGGGAGGTGATTCGAAGGTGGATGATGGTCCGGAGACGTTGGGTTGTTGTTCACGGCTGAGATGAACTCTGAACAGGGAAGCTGGGGAGTTTGGAAGTACTGCCGTTGGCTGGATAAGGATGCAAGGCTTGGTTTTTTTGTTCATGGGATACGGGAGCTATCCTGGCTGGCAGCGGGATATGGATGAAACGAATCCGAAAGAAGATTATGGCTCTGTTCTGTGATGAAGAGAAGATGGAGCTTATCTGTGGATAGGCTGGGGAGTGGAAACCGATGGGAAGAGGATGAGGATGCTGGGAAATGAATTTTGAACGGGATGAAGATGCGTGAAATAGGGAATGATTCATGGGATTCGGCAGCTCGGGCGTTGGGAGTGAAGGTGCTGGAAGCTTGATCTGCATCGCGGGAGAAGAGGGAATCTGGGAAAGATTCGGAAGAAGAAAAGATGACCCGTGAGCTAATGTGTTCTGTTTCGGTGAAGTCTGGGAAGAAGAATCGGAAGCCATGAAGTTGGAGTTGGTTGGGAGATAGGATAAGGATGGAACGATGTGGAAGAAACCTGGGAGAAGGTGACGTGGAGGAAAAAGGATTTTAGTTGGAGATGATATCGTGAGACATGAGGTCGGCTGAGAAGTCTTGGGATGACCCTGTTCTTTGGACATGGAACAGGGGAGATTGGGAATGCTTAGAAGACATTATGACGTGGCTGAGATGTGGTAGAAGAATAGGGAGATGATGTGTAAGACTTGATACGTGGATGGCTTGCACATGAAATTTTAGGAAGACTTTGAATAGCTAATTGCGGATGTGATAATGACCAGATAGTACAATGTAACGAAAGTTTGAACTCGATTGGATGCGAAAGAAACAGGGGAGTGAGGCTGGACCGGGGTGCGTGTCATTCGGGTTCAGGGATCATCCGAAATAAGTTTGACTCGATCTGCATATATTAGATTCGACCTGCATACATTAGGCTCAATTAATAAATAACTAAATCAAACTCGAATTAATTTATTAAAATGCAATGATGAGGGTAACACATTTTTTAGTTAAATTTACAAAATATGTGAATTAAAATAATGATAAGTGCTATGAATAAGATATTAATTTATGCATTATTTAGCACTTATCACACCCCCCAACCTACATTTTGCTAGTCCTCAAGCAAAAATAGAAAAAGAAATTAACTCACTTTCGCAGGAATCGCGATTGCATTTACCGTATGCAATAAGGCTTTAAACCCCTAGGTGGCCCTAGTGGACGAGTTTTATCTCGTGAGGGTTTCCGGCTCAGATACCCACAAACTGCTGTCGCTACCTAAAGAATTTATTTTACTGTTTTATAAAATCTAATTTCAAATGCATAAATGCCAAGAATTTCAAAAGCACACAAAGTTTTAATTACTAAGTCAGCCCAAATCCTAGGTCAAGATGCAATTCAAGTTGAGGTCATTAAGTTTCTGTTAAGGAGTTGTAAGGCTAATTTATACTTAGGTGCTCGGTGATATCTAGACCATACACAAGCTAAGGCTTTAGATTCTCCAAAATACTGCTAAAGCTAGTAGTTTCCAAGAATTGGTCAGATAAGACCTATTCACTGATTCAAAATCATCTTATCTTGCAGGATTTCGAGAGTTGTGGATGTTTACTTTAATACCTCATGGGCTTTATCTATAATATTCCAGTTTACTCGAATTTTTACAATGACGGCTTTCACACTATCGTCTTTTTCAAGGTCAATATTATTTTCTTTTTCTTTTTTTTTCTTTCTCTTTTTTTGTATTTATAAATAAATTATGCACTTTTACTCTTGTAACGATTTCTCCGTGTAGCGAGCATTTAGTCAACAACTCCCATGCCAGATGGCATAAGGTGTTGGACATCAAGACTCTCCTACGGACCTATGCTCGGGTTCATCATTACAAGTCCGCTGACCTTTAACGATAGGTAGCCCTTTTCGATGTACCTGACTAAATTCACTTTTTTTTAATATGAGATAATAGTGAATCAGATAAGTATGATTCATCAGAACTCAAGGTTGCTACCAGACTTAACAACATAATGTTGAACCTAACCCTTAGAAGTGCAGGCCATGTGTGTTGTGAAATTCCAAAGTAAAAATTATCTTACAACTCACTAAAAGAACTTTTAATGAAAAGAACTGAAATTGTCTTACTCCTGACTAGTCATTGGGCTTTTTAGATTTTATATACTTCGTGTGTTTATCATTTCAGCACAAAAGCATAGAAATTAGGTTTTTTTAAAAAATTTTTTATTTATATTAATTAATTTTTTTAAAAAAAATTTAATTTTTTTTTGGGATAAAAGACTTATAAAAAATTTCTTCAAAAATTCCAATCCTATACCCCCCAACCTAGATCAGACATTGTCCTCAATATTTTTTTTCTTAATTTTTTTTTTAATTTTTTTGAGATATTATATTATTAGTTTATTCTATTTTATTTTGGATAAAAATATGATGCATATGGAGGATAGAAGCATTTTACCGTAGTTGCATCAGTAATATGAGGACTCCTGAAAAAAATACGACAAGAAAATGTGCAAAAATAATCTATGAAAATTGGGTTGCCTCCCAACAAGCGCTAAGTTTAACGTCTTCAGCCAGACGTAGTATATCCTTAATTATCCCGATAAATAGGATCCATCAAATCAAGAGATTCAATCAACTATCCATCTGCAACACACTCTATGTAAGGTTTCAATCTTTGACCATTGATGTTCAGGATACGACCATCATTGATGTCTTGAATTTCTACTGCACCATGAGGAAAAACCTTTCTAACTAAAAAGGGACCATCCCACCTAGAGCGAAGTTTACCAGGGAAGAGACACAATTTAGAATTGAATAGCCAAACCTTTTGATTAGGCTCGAAAGACTTACGGTTAATGTATTTGTCATGAAAAGTCTTAGTCCTTGCCTTGTAAATTTTGGCATTTTCATATGCTTCATTGCGTAACTCTTCAAGCTCGTTGAGTTGAAGTTTCCGATTAGAACCAGCTGCTGCCATATCAAAGTTAAACTTTTTAATGGCCCAAAAAGCTCTATGCTCAAGTTCTACCGGTAGGTGGCAAGCTTTTCCAAAAATCAGTCGACAAGGAGACATGCCAATAGGAGTCTTATAAGCAGTACGATAAGCCCAGAGAGAATCGTTTAACCTTTGAGACCCAATCTTTTCTATCAGGGCGTATTGTTTTCTCTAAGATATGTTTTATCTTCCTATTGGAAACTTCGACTTGCCCGCTTGTTTGGGGATGGTACGGGGTGGCAACTTTGTGGGTGATTGAATACTTGCGAACCAAAGCTTCAAAAGATCGGTTGCAGAAATGTGATCCACCATCACTAATGATAGCTCGGGGTGTGCCAAAGCAACTAAATATGTTTGTTTGTAAGAACTTAACCACAACCTTATGATCATTAGTCCTAGTGGCAATTGCTTCTATCCACTTCGAGACATAGTCTACCCCGACAAGAATGTACTCAAAACCAAAAGAATGCGGGAAAGGGCCCATGAAGTCAATACCCCAGACATCGAAAATTTCTACAATTAAAATGGCGTTGAGTGGCATCATATCTCTACGGGTGATTGTACCCATTCTCCGGCAACGACGCCAAAAATTGATAGTCAACTTTAAAGACCACGCACTAGCACGTATCTAGTAGAATAGTGATTACGGGTATCGATCCACAGGGATTGGGGTACAGTTGTTTTCTTAAAAAAAATATTTAAAAGGAAAAGTTTGTGAAGAAAATTAAACTAAGAAATTTAATGAAAATGCAATTAAAAAGATATGAGTTTGGAGGAAACTAGGGCAAGAAATTCACTACTAACATCGGAACAAGGATTAATTGTATTTTAATTTATTCTTGGATTAATGCAAATTGGCTGCAAGCCTAATAAGCATTTAAATAGAGATTCACAAAAGTAATTTGGGAATAATCCATCTTTAGTTAGCATGAAATGTCTATCCTAAACTAATGTGGCAGGACACTGCATCTTCCTTAAGCATGGACTATATTATATTTACTTAGTGATCATGAAAAACAGTTGTATAAACATCATACTTAAAATCACAGAAATTAAATATGGGATGAAATAAAATATTCATTAAGAACAAAATAAAGTTTATACAACTCCAAGAATAGAAATCAAAAACATAAAACTCTTGGCTCTTTGTTAGGGCTGCATTCAGCCCCAGTGAAAAGATTAGCCTTCCATGAAGAGTTGAACAGCTGCACTGCAGGGGACTTCATGATGATTGGCTCCTTCCTCCCGTCGGTTTCCTCTCCCTTTTGGACTTCTGTGGGAACTCCACCTAGGAACACGATGATTGATTATTCGGTGAGTAGGAATGCCCCCCACCCTTCACGTCCTGGTTCCTTTTATAGGCTGCCCACCTCCCCTGTTTTGCTTCACGTGTGAGTGAGAAGATAAGGACGCGGAAGGCATGCTGCTGGATGGAGTTGATCCGGACGCGTGGAGGATGCAGAAGAAGGTGATGATCCGTGATCCATGAAGCTCGGGAGAATCTCGGATTGGATGCTGTTTGGATAAGGATTTGGAGTTTATCCCGTGTCGATGGACTCAATCCGGAAGAAAGGAAGCTTGGGAACGATGGATCTGTGGACGTGAAATGATCCGGAAGTTAAGAAAGATGCGAACTAGATGCAGAGGATGAACTTGGATGTTGGGATCTCGGCTGGGAGGAGCTGGGATCAAGCCGGAAGAGGAGACGAATCCATGAGCTGGGAGGTAAGATCGGATCCTGAGTTTGGTAGAGGGATACGGCTGAGAACAGAGGATCTTTGGATGCACACGGGAGGTTGGTTTCAGTTGGGAACAGGGGAGGTGATTCGAAGGTGGATGATGGTCCGGAGACGTTGGGTTGTTGTTCACGGCTGAGATGAACTCTGAACAGGGAAGCTGGGGAGTTTGGAAGTACTGCCGTTGGCTGGATAAGGATGCAAGGCTTGGTTTTTTTGTTCATGGGATACGGGAGCTATCCTGGCTGGCAGCGGGATATGGATGAAACGAATCCGAAAGAAGATTATGGCTCTGTTCTGTGATGAAGAGAAGATGGAGCTTATCTGTGGATAGGCTGGGGAGTGGAAACCGATGGGAAGAGGATGAGGATGCTGGGAAATGAATTTTGAACGGGATGAAGATGCGTGAAATAGGGAATGATTCATGGGATTCGGCAGCTCGGGCGTTGGGAGTGAAGGTGCTGGAAGCTTGATCTGCATCGCGGGAGAAGAGGGAATCTGGGAAAGATTCGGAAGAAGAAAAGATGACCTGTGAGCTAATGTGTTCTGTTTCGGTGAAGTCTGGGAAGAAGAATCGAAAGCCATGAAGTTGGAGTTGGTTGGGAGATAGGATAAGGATGGAACGATGTGGAAGAAACCTGGGAGAAGGTGACGTGGAGGAAAAAGGATTTTAGTTGGAGATGATATCGTGAGACATGAGGTCGGCTGAGAAGTCTTGGGATGACCCTGTTCTTTGGACATGGAACAGGGAGATTGGGAATGCTTAGAAGACATTATGACGTGGCTGAGATGTGGTGGAAGAATAGGGAGATGATGTGTAAGACTTGATATGTGGATGGCTTGCACATGGAATTTTAGAAAGACTTTGAATAGCTAATTGCCGATGTGATAATGACCAGATAGTACAATGTAACGAAAGTTTGAACTCGATTGGATACGAAAGAAACAGGGGAGTGGGGCTGGACCGGGGTGCGTGCCATTCGGGTTCAGGGATCATCCGAAATAAGTTTGACTCGACCTGCATATATTAGATTCGACCTGCATACATTAGACTCAATTAATAAATAACTAAATCAAACTCGAATTAATTTATTAAAATGCAATGATGAGGGTAACACATTTTTTAGTTAAATTTACAAAATATGTGAATTAAAATAATGATAAGTGCTATGAATAAGATATTAATTTATGCATTATTTAGCACTTATCACATACCTGCAATCAAAATCAAGGATGTACTTTAGGTACCCAAACTATATTGGGTCCTTTAGGGTTAGTGTTTGATGTTCCTTTTGTAACCCAAATTTTCTTGTATTTTAGCTTGCTCTTTTCACTCAATTTGTTATAGCTGAATTTTCTAAAATTACATTTGTTTACTTTATGTCCTACTTTATTGCAGCAATGACAAGTTGTATTTTTATTTTTGGCTTTAACAAATATATTTTTTAAGTATTTTGCTTTCTATTTGTTTTATATCCTAATCCTGCTTTATCATATACAACTTTTTTGACTATCAAGAATCATATTTAATTTAGTCAAGCTAAGTGTAAACTTGTCCACTAAGGATTTATATTTTTTTGCATCTTCTTTTAGTTTAAATTTTTTAGTAATTAGATTTTTGTTTTCATTAGTGGACTTCTTACTTAATGTTTCATAGTGATTAGATAGTTTCAGCTTATCTTTCATAAGATATTGATTTTCATCTTTTAAAATTTTATTTTTATTAATTAGCATCTTGTGATCTTCCATAAGATCTAAAAATGCATCATGTAATTCTTCTACTGTAAAATCACACTCAAATTCAGAATCTACCTCATCTTCATTGGCCATGTAGCAGATTTGAGCGGTATTTTGCTGATCGTTCTCTTTCGAACTTGACTCCTCACTTTCACTCCATTCAGCCATGAGAATCTTCTTTTTGAGCTTTCTTGCTATCTATTTCAGTTTTGGACAATCTATCTTGAAATGCCCGGGCTTGTTACACTCATAGGCAAATTGGGTACTTCTTTTTCTTTCTCTTTGTTCTTTCCCTTTTCTTTGCTTGAGCTGCCTTTGAGGAAGGACTTTCTTTTATGAAACTCCTTCCCTCTCATGAATTTTCTGAATTTCCTCGCGAGCATTGTCATTCCTTCTTCATCATATTCCTCCTCTTCATTAGAATCCTCTAAATTCACTATCTTGTTTGGAGTCGTGGTCTTCAGAGCAATGGTTTTCTTTTTCTTGATCTCTTCTTTGAATTTTGCTTCATGGTCAACTCATGGGTCATGAGTGATTGTAGAAGCTCTTCTAATTGTAGCGTGTTGAGGTCATTTTGCTTCTTGAATTGTGGTTACCTTGGCCTCCCAAACTCTTGGTAGAGATCTGAGAATTTTTCGCACTAATTTAGGGTTAGTATAAGATTTGCCTAACTCTTTAGTCCATTTATGATATCCGTGAATCTAGTGAACATTTCAGTTATGGACTCAGTGGACTCTATTTTAAACAATTCATATCTGTGTACTAACATATTTATTTTTTGACTTCTTAACTTGATTAGTTCCTTCATGTGTGACTTCTAGTCTATCCCAAATTTCTTTGGCTGAGGTACATGTAGATATTCTATTGAATTTATTTACATCTAGAGAGCAGTAAAGTACATTGATGGCTTTAGCATTTAGTTGCGCTAGTCTCTTATCACTGTCATTCCAATCTATTTCAGGTTTAGGAATGATTGTGCCATCTATGCTAATTGTCGGTGTGTGTGGTCCTCTAGATATGATATTCCACAAATTAAAATTTAGAGCTTGAATAAATATCCTCATCCTAGCTTTCCAATATGTGTAGTTTGTGCCATTAAACAAGAAAGGTCTATTTGTGGATTGCCCCTCGCTTATAGAGCTTTCTACTTGGGTTGCCATGATTTTTGGCTCTTGAAAATTCACTATAATCCCCAAGCATCCTCTTGAAAATTTACTATAATCCCGCGGATTACAGTTGGATTGTTTTTCGAGTTCACAATCCAAAATCTTTACAATTTGGTTTTCCCAGGATCACCAATAACCTACATTGGTTTTGCGGGCTCACCAACAACCTACAATGTTGGTTTTACGGGCTTACCAACTAACCTTACAACAAGATTGATAAGTAACAAAAGAGAGCTCCTAAGAGAGTAAATAAAGCAATTATAAACTACAAAGAAAAGTTTAGAGAATGTTTATCGCTTTGGAGGAGCTATTCTCTTCTTTGTCAAGCTTGCTTCACTTCACAAGAATTAGTGGAGCTATTGATGACACTTTGAAACTGCTCAACAACTTTCTTTTGGCTCTTTTATAAAGCAAATGAATGAGGCTTTCTTTTCTAGGGTTTGCTCTTGAATATGCTTCCTTAATATCAAAAGATGTCTTCCTCTGATGAATAGTATTTCTTAAATACCTTCCCAACCTCTATTAATCACTCCCCAGCTGTTTGAATTGAAAAACTAACCGTTTCTAGCCGTTGGGAGCTCAAAAAGCACTTTTGCAGAACTAGCCGTTGGGCTGTCACCCGTGCTGGGGTCGACCCAATCTTTTCTGGGGTCGGCTAAAGTTATTGTTCATCAGTCTTGGGGTCGACTCAAACTTCTCTAGGGTCAGCCCCTGCTACAATGGGGTCGGCCCTGCTACAATAGGGTCGGCCTTCTCAGGAAACACAGAATCTTATTTTTCTGACTGTTTTCACTGGGGTCGACTCATACTTTCTTAGGGTCGACCATGCTACAGGGGGTCGACCCAAGCTCCAGTGGGGTCGGCCCTCTCAGGGATTTAGAGACATGGTTTTTGAACACTCATTCTGAGGTCGGCTCCACTTGGGATCGGCTCAAGAAAACTTGGGGTCGGCCCTCTCAGTAATTTTCAGAGAGTTGTTTTCTTTGAGTTCACAGTTGGGGTCGGCTCATGGTTCTTTCGGGTCGGCTCCTCTCTTGGGGTCGGCTCAAGGGTTCTTGAGGTCGGCCCCAGTTACTATTCATCTGTGCCATTTTTACAAGGATGTGCCAGATCGTCCCAAAATATGCCAGGGTCGACTCCACCTCTTCTGGATCGACTCCTACTCTGTGCCAAGTATTTCACTCCGTGCCAGTGCATGCCATATGTATCAGGGTCGACTCCAAACCTCTTTGGGGTCGACTCAACTCATAATTTTCTACATCTTAAGGTTAGACTAGTTCATAGAATTAATAAAACATATTTCAAATAAATTTGAGTGTATGGCACGATAGAGCTTCATACCCTTAACAATGAAAATTATAATTTTGCCCTTAAGAGTATGCTTGACTTGAAATTTGCCGAAATAGATTTAAAAAGCTCTCTATCATTTTCTACTACATATTTTATTTTGTTGTTAATCATTGAGAGTTGTCTTGATCTCATTTTCTCAATGTATCGTGAATGTATCAAGGGTGTGGCATTCCTTAGTGAGGTGTCAAGTTAAACTGTATTGCTAATTTGATATTCCCTCAATTGTTGTGTTAATCATCGAAATAACATTATCATCCTCACCAGTTGATTTTCTTAGAAAATCAATCGAAATCTTCACAATCCAATTATAGGTTTGGATGGACCTTTCCTAAGTTTCAATCTATAAAACTTGTTACAATAAAAAATAGAAACAATTTAGGCACAATATAGTACAGCTCCTAAATAATGAATACAAAATAATAAATGGAACTTGACTACGGCCCCTGTTTGGGAAAGTTGTTGGCAGTAGAGCTTTTGGAAGTAGAACTGTCTGAAGTAGAGTTTTTATAAAAAGCTGTTTGCGGTTTGGTAACTACATTTGTAAGTGCTATGGCACTTTAACATGTATTTGGTAAACTATAATATAGTACTATATTATAGTATACAATATAGTACTATAATATTGTATACTATAGAAGAATAATGTAATATAATATTAAAATATTTAACATAATATACCAATGTATTATGATATAATGTAATATAATATTATATTTATAGTATAATACAATAATAAATGTATAAAATATTATAATTATTAGTGTAAATTTATTTTTCACCCTTCTGATAATCATTTATCTCTCTAACAAATTTTTTAGCTAGGTGATAAAATTACTTAAATAATTACTAATATTTTTATTTATTTATTTATTTATTATTTTATTTTATTAAAATATATTTATCTATTATCTTATTTATTGATTTATTTATTTGTTCATTTTATATACATATTTATTTATGCATTTATTTATTTATTTATTTTCTTTTCTTTTCTTTTTGTTTTCTTTTTTCTTCTTCTCTTCTCCTTATCTATGCATTTATTTATTTATTTATTTATTTCTTTTTCTTTTCTTTTCTTTTTCTTTTCTTTTTCTTTTCTTCTCTTTTTTTTTCTTTCCTTTTCTTCTTTTTCTTTCCTTTTCTTCTTTTTTTTCTTTTCTTTCTCTTTTCTTTTTTCTTCTCTTCTTCATCTTCCTTCCTCTCTTCCCTTCTTCTCCTTTCTTCTCCTCTCACAAGGCCGGCGGCGCCAGAAGGGGGGCTGAGCCGCAGTGGCCATGGGAGGGGGTCGGGCCATGGCCAGTGGCAGGTCTCAGCGGAATGGAAGCCGAGGCATCTCGCCTGCCACCACCGCAAGGCGGACATTGCCACCCCACAGCTCCATCGCGAGCCGCACGTCACCGCGCGAGTGGACGCCACCGCCCAGAAGAGCACCCACGGCCGGCCGCCATGCGGGGCTTTGCTGCGGCTCGCCCTCCCTGGTTCTACGGTTGGGATGTTCATGATCCCGCGGCTGGCGGAGGCCCGACCACCCCCACCGCCGAGCCCGGCCGGGGCGCCACGGGTGGCGTCGCGAACGACCTGCAAAGGGGTCCGCTAGCCACAGGTGGTGGCCGCATGGTGGCTGCCACCGTGGGCAACCATGGGTTAACCAAAAAAAAAAGAAAAAAGAAAACGGCCGGCGGTGTTGAGAAAGAAGGAATAGAGAGGGAGAAGAGAGAGAGGGAAGGGTGGGAGAGGAAGAGGTGGTAGGATGGAGGGTTTTGGGAGGAAAAAGAAATTTTTAAATGGGGGTATTTTGGTCAAAAAACAACTTCCTGACAAAGCAGAAAATAATGTTTTTGGAAAGCTCCAAAATAGAACTTCTCCAAAAAGCTGTTTTTAGCTTTCTGAAAAAGCTAAAACAGCTTTCCGAAATTTTTACCAAACATTATTTTTCATCCAAAAGTATTTTTGGATAGCTAGAAAGTACTTTTTGGCCCTCCAAAAACTTTCCCAAATGGGGCCTATGTTGGTTAGCTTTGATTGCTTTTGAAGGCACCTTACTAACTCTCGGATGTTGAAGACATGATCTTTCAGTTTGCAATAAAAAACTCTTGAATGATATTCTCTTTAAAGCTCTCTCTTTCTGCTTTCTCTTTCTTTTTCTAGTTATTTTTCTTTATAGTACTTGAGTTTTTCTTTCTCTATGGTGTTCCATGCATTTATACTCTTTGGAAATGGTTGGAACACTTTTCTAACTATTAGATAGATAATAGAGTCGTTGTAAGATGAAACAATCATTCCAATTCACAGAAAAAACTAGTTGTTACTATTGTCAGGCGTAGAGAGGTCGTCTTACCTTTTTCTAAACTCGACTCAATATTTTTAGGAGTCAACTCGTGATCTTTAGGAGTCGTCTCGAGCTTGCTTTTATTTTTGTTGCGCTCTATCTTTTGTCCATGGCACTAGTGGAGTCGGCTCTCTCAGTTCAGGGGTTGACTCATCAGATGACTGGGGTCGACTTGTTACTTTCAAGGGTCGACTCTTCAATAGATTCTGCTTTGTCTTCCACTATGGTCGTTCTAGGGTCGACTCGTCGTTTCTAGGGTCAACTCTAGTTTGACTGGAGTCGGCTGGTGAATTCCATTGGTCGACTCGCCAATGCAATAATATTTTTTGCTCTTTGTCTTTCTCTATGGCCATTTAAGGGTTGACTCACTTTTCTCTAGAGTCGGCTCTTGCAAAACCGGAGTCGGCTCTATACTTTATTGGTCGAATTTGTCAATGTGATAGATTTTTGGCTTTCTGTCTGTCTTTTGAAACTATTTTGGGGTCGACTCGCGATCTGCTGGAGTCAACTCGTGAAGGCATATCAGTTAGGGATAGTGTGCAGAAGTCGGCTCATTGCAAGCTTAGGGTCGACTGTTGAGGTAGCTCAAGATAAAACTTTCTGTCTTATATGTGAGCTTCTAAGAAAATTTTCATGGCCTTTTTGAAGTTTAACTTCTTGATGTGGAGCTTCATATAGATGATCTTTTTTCTGAATGCTTTCTTTTTGCTTTTTGAAATTAATCAATTAAACTCAAAACAATAGATTTGTCAACTTTGATTCAACTATTTTGTATCATCAAAATCAACTTTTAGGGTCAATAATCTTCTCATTTTTGATGATGACAAAACTCTTGAGTTCCAAAAGAAAATGATGTAAATAATAATAAACATCTTTTAGAATAGTATATATTTGTAAAATTTAGATACAAAGAATAAGCATGAATAACATTGAATTTAAGTTTACAAAATTCAGAGAGTAAAAATTGATTTTATATTTGTTTGATTCTATTCACTCTTTATGCTAGATTAAAGTTACTTTAAACCCCAAGTTGTCTATAAGAATAATTCTTCCCCTTTTTGATGTAATAATAGGACTATTTAAAAAGAATTTTATATTACTATTTGCAAAAAATTTAAATTAATCATTCTCTTTTTACTTTTTTTTTTTTGCATTTCTTTTGAACTTTTATCTTTAACCTTTATTGATACCATTAAACTTTTGCCATTGAGCCTTTACCTCATTTTCTTTCTCCCCCTTTTTCTTTCGCTCCCTTTTTGTCATTATCAATAAGAAGGGCACATAAGATAAGAAGCATTTTACAAGATAAGTATGATAAATAATGAGAAATACTTAAACATCCAGACTGACATTTTCATTGCAGCATGCCACATAAACAGATAGATAAACAATTAAATTTAAACAGTAGATATTTATTAAAGAAAATTTCCATACATATGCACATTCCACTTGAAGGTCAAACTATAAATTTCATTTAATAAAAGTGTTCAAGTACAAGACAAAGTAGGGATAGGTTACAAACAACAAGAAAGTGTATAACAGGAAGGCTTAAACATTGATCAAAGATGAAATGAAATGATGTCTAGTCTTCATCAAAAGAAGAAGAGACATTGAAATTGAAATGAGTTGGCATGCTAGAACATGCACCAGCTCTGCGACTCATAGTTCTACTAGAACTAGAAGGTTTAGCACTGATGAACAACTGAAAAGTTCTAGTTGAAAAGGAAGGTCCATTGGGTTGTGAAGGGGGTCTGGCAGAGGTGGAGACTCTAGGGATGAAGGAGGTGTTCTTAAGTTGCCCAATTAATCTCCCTATGGCTTGAAGAAAAGATATCACCCTGGAGGGAAACAACAGTAGAGGTGCCTTGAATCTCTTCTCCAAGTTGCTGGATATTAGACTCAATTCTTTCTCAGAGTCTTCTATCTTCTGAGGCAAGTTCTGAAATCTACACAGTATCTTCATTTGAAGCTTGACCCGTTTTGCCTTGATCAACTTTTTCTTCCAATGAAGCCATCCTTTCATTTGGAGTTTTGAATCAAAGACAATTTTGTATTTTGCTTTATCATCAACTGAACCATATCAGTTATAGCTGCGGCTTGAGGATAATTCTGATAGATAGTTCTTATTCAGTTATCAAACTTTTTAGAGAGAAGAATTTGTGTTCAAATGCAATGGTTATTTTTCAAATTCTGAGGCCCAACAATATGAAAAGGAAATCCAATTCATAAGAGTTCCAATCCATACTCTGTGCTCGATGATTCCTATTTGGACTGGGTTAGCGGAGCTGTAAGGAATTAATGAACTTTTAAAAAATACACCCAAACCTTTGTATTTCATGCATCACACTTGTCATATTTCGATTGAGATACAGGATGATATCGCATGATTAGACTTTTAAGTCATCTGTTTAAGGTATAGTGAGAGATATTTTGTTCCCATGCTTACAAGATAAAAGAAAGCAATTACCGTAATTCGAACTCAGATCTTGTTAGAGGAAGATTAAAAGTTTGAGCCTTGCAAGGACAATCACTAACAATGATTTATTCTCATATAATTTTTTATAAACATGCTATTTTATTATGAAAATTTAATTTTATCATTTAATAAGATTTACATTCTTCTCTTATTTAATTTTAATTTATTTTTAAATTTGGTGTCTAATAAAGCACATTATTTCTACAAAATAAAAATATCATAAACTATTGATTCACATCTTATGGCTATCTTTCATTTTTAGCTTTCTTTGTTCTCCTAATTTCCAAAGTAAAGCGAAGATAATTTTCATGACATAGGATAGGCTTACAAACTTATTACTATCATGACATAAAAATTAAATAAAATTTAATTTTAAATATAGATTTTTTATATAAATAAAATTGTGCATTATAAATCTAAATTAGAGTTAGAATGAACAGAAGAATCAAATAAGTACAGGTCAACTTTTTTTGTCCTATAAAACAACTTAGCAACCTGAATCAAGTCTAATCGAAAATCATGAGCCAAAACCTAGACTAATTTAAACCCAAATTTGACCTAAAAGCCAAGCAAGCATAATTTAAATCCGATCCAAATTTGACCTAATCCATTGCCACCCTTTGGTGATATTGCCACTTTCTATAAGATACACACATGCGCAAGAACTTATACATAAAAATAAAATAAAATAATTTAAAAAACAAAAAGGTTTTTTTGCATGCATACCCTCCTAAATATCGGATTTTGCATGAATATCCTTCCAAAATTGATATTTGCATGTATATCCTTGTAAAATACTTGTTTTGCTATTCTATCCTTTTCTATTTTTATTTTTGCATATGTACCCATGCTATCTAACGATGCTAAAAAATTAATGGTTTTAAATTAAAATGACTAAAATACTCTTAATGGGTAGATATGTAAATAGATCGTGATCCCGATAGTAAAAAAAAAGGATGGGGACAATAGTATAATTTTAAAATTTTATTTTATTTTTATTAATATAAATATAATTTATTTTAATATCTTTAGAATAATCGTTATATTAGAGGCATTTGTACATTAATAAAGTTTATGAGGATATATATGTAAATATTAATTTGGAAAGGATAATCAT
Organism: Phoenix dactylifera; assembly: GCF_009389715.1. Lineage (NCBI taxonomy): Eukaryota > Viridiplantae > Streptophyta > Magnoliopsida > Arecales > Arecaceae > Phoenix > Phoenix dactylifera. The sequence continues at coordinate 12,642,505 of NC_052398.1, read as the reverse complement.
GTAAAATTAGATATTTAGTAGGTATCTATGAAAAAAAGAAAAAAAAATCCAAAAGAAAATGAGTATTAACCATGGCTCTTCACGCATTATAAAAGAATCTCGGCATCCAATCCCTTGGTCCGTTCCTCCCTCTTTTGCTCTATTCTATCCTCTTTTCCCAGAGACTCCCAGCGAGCGAGCGAGATGGGGAAGAAAGAGCTGCTGGCGTCCGCGCCATGGCGGGGCGAGGAGACAAGCAACAAGTTCGAGGACGCCAAGCTCCGGGCAACCAACCACCCCGGAGCCACCTCCACCATGCACGTCCCCCGCAAGAAGAAGTCCGTCTCCTCCCGCGCCGCCGAGGACGATGACGACGACCTCGAGGCGGAGATCGACCCTGAGCTCAGATATAGCTTCCAGAGGAACTTCCAGGTGATTCCCCTTCGGTCCCTTTCTCGTTCGTCTAGTTGCTTTCTTTGAATTTGAGGTGGAGTTTGTTCTTTGACGTGTCTGGATTCTGGGTTGATTTGGGCGTGGTTAATCTCTTTGTTGTAAATTTTTACGTAATCAATACGGGGTTTTGGAGTTATCCCCTTTTTCTTGTCGGTCTAATTGTTATTATTTTTGTAGATTAGATTTTTCACAGGGTGGTTTCTCATCGTGCTTTTTGTAAATAATTATTTGGGTTCTATGTAATTGGGCTTTACTTTGATAGTTTTCAGTGGTTCCACCATGGGTTGTCTTGCATGCTTTGGCCTCGGAAAGTTGATAACTTTATGGTTTTAATTGCAGTGTTTGAGACTGAGGTAGAATCCATTCTTTTCTGGTTTACCTTATTGTTCTTATTTTTTCATTCTAAAGTGTTTCTGAAGGCTCAAAACTGATTTTTCTAAGAGATTTCAGGTTGTGGGCTTGATAAGTTTCAACTTTTTTGACATTTTTTCCCGTTTATTCATTGTTGTGGGCATTATATATCTATAAATTAGACCATGTGCATAATGGATTTTTTGTAACTGGTTTTTTGAGCTTTCTAAATACTTAGTTGGGGTTCTCTATTATTGTTATATTGGTTAGCTTTGTACTTTAAAATGATTTCTTTTGCCTTCTTTTATTCTGTAGGTATGAAATTTAACCAAGTTTGACAGTAATCAGCCATCCAGTCATCAGTAGGCAGGTTTCTTTGTATGCATATATTTGGTACTTTATAAAATGTTGTGTTGAAGTGGAAGGATTTTGTTGTCTGTTTATAGATAAAGAGTGTAATATTTTATTCGTTTCTTTTTTATAATTTCTTGTCAATTTCCCTGATATTGATCAGTTTCAGTTTTTGTGAGAAAGCTGGATTTTGTAGGTTTATGTGGAGATCCACTTTTCATCTCTTTCATTGCAAGAAAGTGATGATTTGAGTTAACAGTGCATGCTTTTTTAAGTATATTCTCACCAGTCAGAACTTTGTTTCAAGAAGAGGTATCAGAGGATTGGGTTGGTTGTGATTTTGTTTTTCTTTAGGTTGATTAATTTGATATTTGAAACTTATTGTATACTAAAGTGTGAAGACATGGATGAGGATATCTGATTGTGCTGGAACAAGATGGAGAGAAGTATAACTAAAGTGTTGTATGAACATTTGAGGCCTGTGGGAAGAATTTAAAATAATAAAAATGCTCAGATGTTGTTTGGGCCAATGTGTCGGGAAATAATGAGACCCAAACACATAATGTGGGGGAATTGTGTAGTTTAGAATGCTGAGATGCATGACCATGAAAACCTTGAAATGCTAAGATAGTAAGTTAATATTTTGTTAATAGAGGTCATACGTTGATTGCAGTGGTATGGGACTGTGACAGCTATATGAGGAAACTCTGGTGAAAGGAGGGCTTGAATTTGTGTCAAGGGATTAGAGAAGAGAAGAAGGTTTTTAAGGTCTATTCTTTCTTGCCATGAAGACAAGGCAATTCCAATTATACTGTTTCATAGATCTGATAGCTAATATCCACTGTTGTGCATTTCTATTTAGTTATGTATCACCTTCACGGTAATGAGCAATGACTCTGTAGTACTTATAGTAGTGACCAGACTAATGGTATGATTCGTTGAGCACTGAATTTCGGTCTAAACCTTATTTTTGTAGATCTTTCTTCTTTGTAAGACCTGATACCGAGAAAAATTAGCCATATCTAGGTACCAGAATTACATCTCAGCCAAATCTAGTTCCCTCATGGGCTTGTTATAAGACTTACATTTTTGGTGTTTAGGACTGACTAATGAAAATTTGGATGAGGAGGTTGTATCATATATCAGTCTGAGTTCTTGCCAAGGGTGAGCTGTTCAACCCATTTGTATGGATGCATTTATATCAGGGTGGGCATTTTTCACATGAGACTATTGTAGTCTTTTAGTTATGGTCATTTCTGAAATTTACTCGTTCATAGGCCAGGCTGAGTTCATTCTGACATAATCATGGTCAGATTTGAAAGACTGGATTCATTCTGTACTATTTAGAGTTTAAATACATTGAATTAGGTCTGATCAAGTTCAGGCTTCATTAATTTGACATAAGCTGGACCCAGATAGGACTCTGGTTGAAGTTATGTTTTCAGCCAACCTTTTCTATCGGTCCTTAAATCCCCATATCATCATTTCCTATTTTCTGTTTTGTGGTGATACTTTCTGAAGAAAGATACCTTGTTATCTTTTGTCAAGTTCCTCTTCTATCCAGACAGCATGCAGATTAGTATTGATTTTACTTTCTTTTAGGACAGCTTATGGAGATGAGACTTCAATCAAATTGCTGAAAAAGAGGTTCATTGAAACATTTGTTTGCAATTTATTGCTTTTATATTAAACAATGGAAATATGATGCCATTTTATGAAGAACTTGAGTGCTGCACGATCACGACAGTTCCATTATTTATTTTCTGCATTGTTTTGAATTGAATATTTGACAATGAATAAATGAAAAGTTTATGTATTCAGAAGATGAATGATAACAATAAGGAGAATGTTGTAACACTAGGATAATACAACAAAAGAAAAAAGAAAACTTAGCAGGTGCACCGATGGAGGACAGATTTGTGAGGAAATGTTTATTTCAATTGAGACCAAAGACTTTCGTGTCAGGGAGCCAAACTCAGGTTGGTAAGAGGGTCTGTATACGATGAGGGAAGTTCTTATATAATTTTAATGGAAGTTGTCAAAAAGGGTCTGACTAATGTCTTTAGGGTAAGGGATATGGTCTTGGATGGTCGAAAAGCTTAAATATGTGCAACCTTAGTACTTCAAACTTGATGGCTGCGTGTTGGTTAATTCATAGGTTGGCTGACTTGAATCTGGATATTTTGTTTTATATATGTATTTGAGCATGTGGCTAAAGCTTCTGTGATTATGTAGGAGTATGTATTATCATATGGAAACACTTTTGAAATATTTATATATCCAAGATCTTCTATGCTAGCATGGATTATAGATGTATGGAATCAGTACATATCCAGGCAAGTTTGAAAATCTGGTCCATGTGTGAACTCTCTTATATGAATGTTGTCATACATAATGAGTGATTATTTTTGCTGGATATCTGATTTTATTTAACATGGTGGTAATATTTGTAGGTTTACAATGGAATAGTCATGTATGTCTCTACTTTCTGAAATAGTAAACATTGTGTTCCTTAATAACTTTTGATGCTCTAATGGGATGCTTTCTTATGTTTCCAGTTTCTCCAGCGAGTTTTCAGTATAGACACCATTGTGAAACCTCTTCCTCCTGCTATGGCATATAATGCATCTCGCAACCTGAATTTTTTTGTTCGCATTTTCACACAGTTTTTTGGTAAGTATTCTGCCATTGCCATTGTTTAAGTAGGGCTTTTGTGGCGCTTGTAGGGTTCAGGGTTGGTTCTATGTTCACTTTCTATTCTGTTTCTATTGTCTTTTACTTTCAATTTATTTGATGCTTTGTTTTATTTGATCTTTCTATGTGAAATTGATGATTTGATGCTTGTCTCTGATGATTGATTTCATATTCAATTCCTTCAACTTTGCAGTTTGCACTATTTTTTTTTGGAACTTCAATTATAAATATAGACTAAGTTGATATTAATAGTACATTCCTTAATGATACCTTTGATGCTTCATACCTTTTATCAGATATTTGTTTTAGTACATTCTGGTATTCTGTAATTATTTGAAATCATATTTTATTGTTGTTTATGGGAAAGATGCTTTTTCATTCCCCCATGAATGGATTGTAGAAATACCGGTAGCGATTCAATAATGGTCGCATTTAGTGGAGCATACAAAGGGATTCAGTGATGGAGATCTATCTTGCATTCTCTTTTTTCATTTCCAAAAATGATGAGTAAGGGATGCATGATGTAGTTTTGAAAGCTTCATTTCATTTTGGTTTAACTTCTGCTTACTGTAAATTAAAATTTGGTCTTCACACTTGATGCTATAGGATTCTTAAAATGAATGTCTTTATGCTGGTACTTTCTTTTGATCTTATGCAAGTATTTCTATTTGATTATTGTACTAGTACTTTCAATATTCCCATATGAACTCTTATTCAGTTGCTGAAGGCTTGCATTGCCTGTTTCATGATGTTGATGCTGATGCCTCCACTTTCTAAGAGAGATTGCCAAAGCCTTGTATTACTTGAAAAAAGATATGAATGCCAATGTCAATCCCCGTGTAAAACCTACTCGGTTTTGATACTAAAATCATTTCAATGGATATTTATGCCTCTAGCTTGGAGTCCTTTACCCCATTCTTTACAGTTCTTTCTTTTAGTTATATTAAATTAAACTAGGGGCATACCCTTGGTTAAGCCATCTAATGTATGAGATCATCTTAATAAAATTCAAGATTGTTTTCTCTCATTTCTATGGACTCGAAGAGTTTCCTTTATATTGAGTAATTTACTTCAGGATTTTGAACCTGTCACAAATCAGAAGTATGCAGCTGATGATGATATAGCCCTTCCATAGGTGTATTTAGTGGGATCACCTTAAAGATTCTCCTTTTTCAGGGTATATTTATGTATCTGCATATATGTATGAGTGTGTATGTTGATAGTGTATATTAGACTATCTAGTCTATATATAGGTTTTATGAGTGCCATCTCCACCGTAATGTCTCACTGTTCATGGACCATGAATACTTGAGGCTTGTTTATTCTTCACCTTTTGGTTTGAAAGGACTTGTCTATAAATCCCAATACTCCATTTTGGAGTTCTATGTTACATAAACAAGAATGTTGATAACATCTGAAAATGGTGTATATTTATTTAGTATAGTATTAACTTGAGTCCCCCTTTGCCCCTCTGAATATGGTTGTTGCACAGTTGAGATGGACATCAAGGTTCTTTTACTTTAGTTTCTGCTGCAAATAGCTCACACCATGTTTCAAATTAATTATCATTGACATGACTAGTGCCATTTCTTGCTGTAATTGGAATATATATGCATGGTTTCAATCCCAGTGGGACATCTTTCAGGACACTGGGTATCATCCCAAGTGTCGGGATAGGACTATCCTAACACCCCGATCAGCGTGTCCTGGGACATCCCTCGTCCCAAGTGTAGAAACATGTTGGGAAGGCTGTGCACCTTGTTCCACGAAAAACCGGAACAGTCCCTATAACAACCCAAGACCTCACCCAAAATGGCTAGCCGGAAGGTATTATTTAGGTTCCTTGATCCTGTATAAGTACCCAAGATCTACCCAGCGAATAACCGATGTGGGACTAAACACACGTCCGCACGGATCCTCACAGTCTCCCCCCATTCAAGCCCTGACGTCCTCGTCAGGCTAGGGTTCAAATCCATTCAAATCGAATCACAAACACCACGATTGGCTCGTGGTCAGCCTTAATGGATCCGTGCTGCAGTGTCCCCTAGTTCACATAGGTTATGGGCCGGGTCCGTTCTGATACCATTTATAACAACCCAAGACCTCACCCAAAATGGCTAGCTGGAAGGTATTATTTAGGTTCTTTGATCCTGTATAAGTATTCAAGATCTATCCAGCGAATAACCGATGTGGGACTAAACACACGCCCGCACGGGTTCTCACAGTCCCACTCCACGGAGGTGTGTTTGTATGTAAATATTAAATACTATATACTATATTATATATATCATATGCATATTAAGGCAGCTTCACTTTTCATGCCATTTTTAATGGGTACATGTTCCTCCACCTACATGAATCTAATGATGCAGAAGTGATTGAAACAGCAAAACCATCGATACTATTATATAATGAGAACACCCATGAGATGTCCAATGTGGACGTTTCATCATCAAGTGAAATCTCACACGACAGAAATGTGGACACATAGTTGGGAAGCACAAAAAACTCTAAAGAGTTGATGCCATGTGTTAGTACGAGGGTGCTATAACTAGAGGCCCTTGGGTGCTGGGCTCAGATGATGTTGAAGAGAGGACAAGGAGGGACCTGGTGAACCTGGATCAAGATTGTGAAACATTGAGATATCTTCCAATAATTTTTGCATTTACCAGGAATTTAGGATTTGATAGCATAATATGCTGTGTGATTCATGAAGTTGACTGCACAATAAAAGGGAATAAGCTTTCTTGGTTATAGTCCCTTGATTATCTATATAGTCCTTTGAATGCATTCTTTGTTATTATAAACTCAATCCTGGTTCTAGCGTTGCCATATTTATACGTTTGTTTTTTATGTGTATAGCTGCTTTAGTAACTCCACATATTTCCTGATCCATTGCTTGCAGATCCAGAGGGAATTGCTGGAGCACAAAAATCACTTGGGCTGGGGCAGGAAGAGAAGGTCCGTCGTGTTCGTTGAGCGATGCTTGTACTATTTACTCTCTGAACCTTGTTTGTTATACTGAGCTCGGCATTTTTCTTTGTTCGACAACCGTGTAAGAGTTTGGTTCATCTTTTATGGGTGCTTTTTAATCAAACTTGGTGTAAATGGAATCCAGTTGTCTGGCTAACGGCATGTGTGGCTCGAGCACTATGTTCTGATTACTTACAGGAGATGGCCAGGAACAACGAAAGTTGGCTCTTTTAAAAATCATTCAAGTGAAATTAGCTGTTTGCTCTTATGGTTTAATTTAGTGCCTTAACTGGCACCGGTACACTCCATTCACCATTCTTGTAGTACAACCTTTTTTTTCTTTTTGGTAGAGAAGACTTTTGAGTGCAAGAAAAACGAATGGTTTCCTAAGCTTTGATCTCTGGTTCAAGTGGTATCTGTGGCCTGATTACAGCTTAAAAGTGTTATAAGTAGCTCTCTCTGTCTGATTCCTCAAATTGTCTAGCAATTAACATTGACCATCATTTTCAGAAATCTTTCAGTTAGTTTGCAGATGGACTTTCAGCTATTACTCCTGTCAACATGTCCCAGATTCCTCATTGTTCTAAATCCTGGGAGCCCAATGGTTTTTCTATTAACATTGGGCGAGTTTGTGCTTGATTGGTAATTCTACATCAAACTCTGCCTCATCGAGCATTAAGATATTATGGTCATTTTGCACATGGTGATTATTTTTGTGTGTGAGAGAACAGAAAGGTGATAATACACTGTTTCATATCACAAATTGAACAAAAAGAAAATCAGGTTTAGAATGAGGAAAGAATTCAGGGCAAAAATCAACCAGAAATCAAGCTCCTGCACACAATCAAAACAGATTTCTGCCATAAACTCCATGGACCTCTGCCTCATCAGAATGGCCTATCAGAAAAACAGTCGATCAAGAAATTACAGGCAAAGAAGCCTATCTAGCTTCTATACATGTTTCTGAGAGAAATGACAAGATAAGCCAAAGCATGGTTCCATAGGATACGCTCCTAGGAATCACTTGAAAGCCATAATACTTTCCCAGGGTGCACAAAGGATTGCAATGGAATAACCTTCATAGCTCATTTACATGATTTCAGAAAAGCGGCAGTTGCCAATCAGAACTGAAAACCACAAGAACTTGTGCGGCTCGCCCCAAAACCACAAGTTCCTGGAAAGCCACTACAATATGCCAAGTCATTGTTCCCAAAGTGCACATCAGCTCACAAAAACAGCAACCCAACAAAAACAGGAAAAATATTAGTAAAAAAAATTGATGCTTAAAAAAGGTATCTTGTACGCATCAGCACACAAGAAGATTTTTGTTTTTTTTTTAAGATCGAGATATCTCCCTGAAAAGTTGAAGAATATCAAACAGACAAATCAATTGATCCCTCCAGCTTCCAGCAAAAAATGGAGACACAGCAATACCAACCCCCACAACCAATCCAAATTGGCCCATGCCTGCTGATGGCAAAGATAAGTACTCATCCAAAATAAAAAGATGGAGGATAGTAATCTAAGATCCCAGATGGGAATTGTCGCTAATAGATACACATGATAACATTAATGGAGTTCTTCATGGAGAACTTGAAGAATACCGAATTAAGAAATCAATCCACTGCATCATGATCTCCTCTTAGAAAACCCAAAAAAAGAACCCCCACACATGAATCCAAAGAAATTAACCCCAAAGTTGAGCAAGCTATCCCAAATGAGAAATCCAGAACTCTTCATATATCCATACTACCATTAATTAGGACAGAAGGGCATGGCCATGCCACTCCTGTGGCTGGGAATGGTGAAGTGCCTTAAGAACCCCTTCTCCTGCCTCATGTAGCCTTCACACAAGAATTTCTTGCTGAACCGGTCCTCGACAAGCCTATTCACATCATGCACGAACACATCCGTCTCCCCCTCCTTCCTCCACCTCGCCGCCATCCCCGCGGTGTATATCGCCCCCATCCTCCCCGGCGCTCCCGGGAAGTACCCCGTGGGCGCGTCCACCATGATCAAATCCCACTCCACCTCGAAGAACACTTCCGGCAATCCCTTCAGCGCCAGCCGGCACTTGGACAGCCTCATGTCGCCCACCGTCGTGCACTCCGGCAGCTGCCCAAGCTCCAGAAGCTCCTCAGCCTGGCTCACCTTCGTGTCATACCTGACATGGTACGCTTCCAGAGTTGGCAGCTCCTGTTGGACTGTCTCGATCCATTGCCTGTCTTCCTCGAGGAAGACGGTGCGGCCGCCATGGTTGAGCGCGGTCCACATGAGGCTGTCGCGGCCCAGGCCGAAGACCAGGAAGTTGCATGGCGACCTCCTCTCTAGTACTTGGGCTGTGATGGAGATCTCCTTGATGGTTTGCTGTGGGGTGGTGTTCGAAGTGGCATAGTGGATGATGGTGTTTGCTAGGGAGGGTGGGATCTTCGTGCAGGATTGTGTTGGTCTTGTTGTTGTTGATGGTAGGCTAGCTTGGGTCTCTTCTGATGAATTAAATTGTAGGGAAGAAGTGGTTGGTGGATATGGAGAGGAAGAGAGGTTGGATCTTAGGACGAAGTAGAGGATGAAGAGAAGGAAGAAGCCAAGGAAGAAGAGCTTTGGATTCAGGGTGCCATGGATTTTGGACCTCATGGGTGGGTGGCTGGGGATGATGCCTAGTTTGCTCCAGTTGAGAGGGTGAAAGACTGTTGGAGATGGAGGAGGGGATGATGTTCAGAAGAGTCTTAGCAATGGATTTGAGGGCTTACCCCGTCAATGTGGGATGAAAAGAGGTGGAAGTGACTGGGGCAAGAAGAGGAAAGGCTGGTTGACTTGGATTTTACGGATATTTTTTAAGTGCAGCAAAGGTGATAAGATGTTGTACCACAACGTGAAGTGTGGGTGTCTCGTTGGTTCTGGCAAAGGATCCGTAGAAGAAATTTGTTTTTGGCGATTTGGATTTTGCTCTTTGTTTTTTAGAGGAGACCCAGTTGGAATTAGCTGGATGGTGGTGTTAAAAAGAGCACCCAACAATTGAAGTGCCTTGAGACATTCTTTGGAGGATTTAGATCATATGTATCCCATGAATATTTTTCAGGATTTATGAGAAAGAAGTATGCAAGCATCTATGACAAGATGGTTTTAATCTTTAGATTCCCCCAACCCCAGCAAGCTGAGGGATATGTTTAATTATTACTTTATTTGAAGACATTAGTAGATTTTATGCAATCTCAAAATTAGATTTTGTCCTATGATTAGCAAGAATCCATAAATAATTAGATAAAATACTTATCCTCTTCTTCTTTTTTTGTAGGTGGAAGGCTGAAATACATTTTTGTATAATAAGACATCATGAACAACTCGCAAACAAAAATGCTCCACTGCAGCTTCAGCAATAGCAAGAATTAATGTTGATTGCATCCATTCCTTAGTCCGGCAAGCTGCCTTGCATCCAGTGTTTACTGAATCAAAAAATGTTGTCACCCATTTGGAGTTTACTGAAACTAGTACACATCATGATGAATAAAATTTAAGAAATTTAATCTCTAAATCATATTAGTAATGACAGTTTTTTGATGCAAAACACCAATTTCAAAGAGGAGCTTTGGTTCCTGGAAAAGGAGGGGGGAAAAGAAGACACTGTGAACCTAGATTGATATTTTAAGCAAAACGTTTACCCATTCCTCTGAGAACACATGCAGTGTTTGATTAGTCTCCATGGCGCCTGGGAAGTGGGTGAGATTTGACAGTTTCTCAATGTCTAAATAACACATGATACTGACAGCTAAATTAAAGAACATCAATGAAGCCCAACAACTCTAGGGGGAAGCAACCACCCCTACAAAACTCTCTATCAAACACTGTACACTGCCTGAATGGATTCCAATGGCAAGTCCATGACCATGTCTTTTAATTTGAATTTTGTGTACCGACCCCTCGTTCCAAGGGGGAAGGTTCTGGGTTTAATCTATGGATGATGACTTTTCCATCACATTAAATAAAAATGAAAGGAATTCACTATACCACGTAGCTAGTCATGTAAACCAAATAGCGTGATTTGGGGATGAGTTTAGTAGTAGCTGCAAAAACCTCTTGCTGATATGCATCATGTCATGGGCTAGGAAAAAAACTCATCTATGGGTCCGGCATGTGTAGGAGCCAAAGTTTTGAAGTAATGGAGACGTTAGGACGTCCATACGTGGGAGTCCGGATTTTGGTCATCCTCGGCAAAACGGTCGTCCGCAATTTCAGCCGCTACTGATTGAATATGAAGCACTTTTTTCCTCGCCCAAGTCGTTTTGTTTCTTTCTCTGCATTACTTATTTGTTAAAAAATAAGAATTAAATTAATTAAAGGAGTGAATACGGTTTAAGAAGGTTAACCAATTCGGGGCATGAATTGCGGAGGGAAATGGACTGTTATATTAAGGAAGCCATAGTGTGCTAATTAGGGAGGTAAATTTTTCAGTTACTTTTTTTTTTTCAGGAGATAGGGAGGTAAATTTTTCAGTTACTTTTTTTTTTTCAGGAGATAGGGAGGTAAATTTTTCAGTTACCTTTTTTTTACGGGAGAGAGGAGAGATTTAATGAAGTTTTTTTTTGGGGGGGGGGGGGGGGGGGGAGTTTAAATTATTTATTATAAAATTACTGAAATAGCCCCTTAATGTTAGGCCAATCTCAAAAATACCTTTTAATTTTAAAGGTATCAAATGGATTCTTGAAGTATTCAAAACATTCCGAACCGATCCCTGGACAAAATAAGACCATTTCAATTGATGAAAATTTCTTTTCCCTTTTTTTTAAACTATTCCAACATCTTATTAAAATCTACGCATGTAGATGAATAATTCAGATTATCCACATGATCACTTTGAGATATGTGCAGGCAGGTGAATATTCATGTCATTCATGTAAGCTTTGAAATCTATGTAGGGAGATGAATATTTGGCTTGCTTTAAGATCTATGCAGATGGATGAATAATCCGATCATCTATTGCTTACTTTGAGATCTGTGCAGGCGCATGAGTATTCAGATCATCCACATGCCTGCTTGGAGATCTGTGTACATGGATGAATGTCTGGATTGCTTCAAGATCTATACAAGGGGTGGATAATCTTGAGCATCCACTGATTGCTTTGAGATCTGTGCATGCGGATAAATAATACTTGATTGCTTTGAGCTCTGTGCAGAGGATGAATATTTGGATCTTTCACGGTTGCTTGGAGATCTATGCATGCACCATCCCCTTCTTCCTCTCAAATCGCCTCTTCTTATCTTCTTCGTCTTCCTCCATGTTGCTAGCAGCCGGCGGAGACCACACGTGACAACACCAATGAGCCTTTTACTGTAGCACCGGTGCACTACTTCTCTGTTTGTTGCGAATCCCTCTCTTCTTTCCAAAGTCTAGTCCTCCCTATTCGCCCAAATCCCAATTTTCCCCTAATCTCTCAATTTCCACTTCCCAATTCTACACCCATGATCTTTGGCGCGACTTAGTTTCTACCTCTCTGGCTGCCTCGAACCATTCTTACCCCACTAAAACCTGATCTTTTGAGCTCAAACCATCCATAGCACTCCCCTAGCCTTAGGATCTCCGATAGATGGAGCCCCCCATCAAGGGTGGGGGTGGCGCCAGTGGCGGTCGGTTAGGAGGAGAAGCCTTCCCTCTTCTCCATTTTCGCATGAATCCAGATTATCCACCCAGCTGTGAGATTTGCGCAGATGGTGAATAATTTAGGCTATGAGATCTGTGCAGATGGATGAATCATCCGAATCATTCGTGCGGTTGCTTTGATATTTGTGCAAATAGATGAATAATCTAGATCATCCACTAGTTGCTTTAAGAATGTACAAGTGGATGGATGATCTTGGTTATGTACTAATTGCTTTGAGATCTATGCATGCATATGAATAAAGAAGTTTGGAGCACCTTAACATTTATGTGATGGATGATTTAATGGTGACAAATGAAGGTAAGTCCTGACACTACCGTGCAATGGGTGATCCAACAATGGATCTTTTTATGATATGAAGGGCAGCTTGATCATAATGCAATTCTATTCTGTCATGTGAGGGTCACGTGACACCACTCTATTTGCGGGAATGAACAACAAGATCAATCTGGAACAATTTGCAAGGGATCCATTTGAAACTTTTTAAATTCGGCGCGGGGGGGGGGGGGGGGGGGGGGGGGGGGGGGTGGTGGAAGCAATGCACTCAAGGCATAAATTACGAAGAGAACGGGTTTTTATATGGAGGAAGCTATGGTGCACTAACTAAGGAGGTGCATTTTCATTTTTATTTTTTTATTTGACGCAGGAGAGGACAACTTGGTTTCGACATGGAGGGGCGGAGGGGAGAAGGGAGGGAGACGGCCCTGTTTGGGGGAGCTTTTGGAGGGCCAAAAAGCACTTTCTGGCCCTCCAAAAGTACTTTTAGGTAAAAAAGAATGTTTGGTAAAATTTTGGAAAAGCTGTTTCAGCTTTTGCAGGAAGCTGAAAACAGCGTTTTGGCAGAAGCTCCATTTTGGAGCTTTCCGAAAACGCTGTTTTCAGCTTTGTCGGGAAGCTGTATTTTTGACCAAAATACCCCCATTTAAAAGTTCATTTTTCCTCCCAAAAATCTCCATCCCACCGCCTCTTCCTCTCTCACCATGCCCCCTCTCTCTCCCCCTCTCTATCTCCTTCTTCTCCTCAATGCCGCCGGCCCTCATTTTTTTTTTTTTTGTTTTGGGAGGCAGCCCGTGGCTGCCCAGCCACCCGTGGCCGTGCTCCCCAGCCGCTGCTGCAACCCACCACAACAAAAAAAAGAGGAAGGGGCGGCCATGGCCGCCGCCTCCCCGGCAGGCGCCGCGGCCCGCCGTCCCGGACCCCTCCCGAGGCCCCCCCTCCCTCGCGGTCGCCGCGGCCTGCCGTCCCGGCCCCCTCCCGAGCTCCCCCTCCCCCCATGGCCCGCCATCCCGGCCCCCTCCCGAGCCCCCCTTCCCCCCGCGGTCGCTGCGGTCCGCCGTCCCGGCCTCCTCCCAAGCCCCACTCCCCCCGCGGTTGCCGCGGCCCGCCGTCCCACTCCCCTCCCGGGCCTCCTCCCGCGGCCGCCGCGGCCTGGCCCCCTTCCGGCGCCATCGGCCTCGCGGGAGAAGAAAGGAGAAGAAGGAAAGAGAGGAAGGAAGCAGGAGAAGAGAAGAAAAAAAAGGAAAGAAAATAAATATGTATATAAATGAACGAATAAATAAATAAATAAATAAATAAATAAAAATATTAGTAATTATTTAACTAATTTTTTCAACTAGCTAGAAAATTTGTTAGAGAAATAAATGGTCATCAGAAGAGTGAAAAATTAATTTATACTAATAATTATAATATTTTATATATTTATTATTATATTATACTATAAATATAATAAAATATAATATTATGTTATGTTAAATAATTTAATATTATATTAAATTATTATCCTATAGTATACAATGTTATAGTATTATATTATAATAATATTATATTATATTACATTAATATTATACTATATCATATATTTATGTATTAATATATATATTATATTTTATTATGCACTATTGTATAATACTAGTAATGTCCTTTATGGTCATTTTGTCATACAAAAGTACTTTCTCAGTTTGTTTACCAAATAAATGTTAAAGCGCCACAGCACTTTAGAGATGTTGTTACCAAACAGCAAACAGCTTTTTATAAAAGCTCTACTTCGAACAGCTCTACTTCCAACAGCTCCCCCAACCTAGTGGGATGGAACATGGAACATGGAATATGGCATAATGATTATGATATTTAATTTATTATTTGCTAAATTATGTATTTAAGAAAATTACTATTATTTTCTGGAAAAATAGTTAAGTTAATTGAAGGAGCAAATAAGAGATATTCGAGACAGTTGATGCATTCAGGCATCAACTATGGGAAAGTAGATCCTTATATTGATAAATCTATGGTGCATGAATTAGAGAGGAATATCTAAGGGAGAATATTTTTATAACTTCAGCTAACCTCCAAAATGGTCCAAGATTTCCAATTGAATTTTTTTGCGTACGTATCATTCTAAATATTAAAATTTACATAAATATCCTCCTAAAATTGATATTTGCATGTATATCCTTATAAAATAATTGTTTTACGTATGTACCTTTTATTTTTCTTTTTTTCGCATATGTGCCCACACCATTTAATGTCGTCAAAAAATTAACAGTTTAAAATTAAAAATGACTGAAATATCCATAATAGGTAGATATGCAAAAAGAAATATATATAAGGGTATATATGCAAATAATACTTTGTGAGGGTATTCATACAATTTCATCAATTTAGCAAGGTTTACATGCAAAAAATTTTAATTTTATTTTTTTTATTTCAACCTGTTTTAACACTTGGATTTGTCTAGTGCCTCCTTCTCAATGTTTTTCTTTAAATTATTGCTTAAGAAAAAGATTGAATCGACAATTAAATAACAAAAAGAGTTATGGAAGTTTTTTCACTAATCATGAAATTATTCTACTTTATTCTTCTTCATTTATAACAACCACTATATCTTATTTCATCGAAACATAATTTATAATTTTTATTATTATAGATGCATATATGAGGGCGTATATTAGAATATAGAAAAAGATTAGAATCTCTTAAAGGTATACGATAGATTACAATGATCAAGCTTCCTTGCTACTGCTATGCTCATGGGTGGAAGAACAATATCAATCATCCCCAAGCAAAGTCATTAAAGGATTTCGAACTCTTTAGACTTATTAACAAGCTCCGCAGCCTTATGGTAGAAAGCTATCCCTTACGTTGTGGACCTTAAGCCATTATTTTTTGAAGCTTTAATTTTCTTTAAGAAGAAAAGATTTAGTGTATGAGTCCCATCTTATCACAGTTATTTTAAATCAGCCAGTAGCCTACATATGAAAAATTGTCTAACTCTAAAAGATAAACATTGCAATTCGCATACACTAAAAGATAAATGTTGCAAATCTCACACAATATTTTTTTAAAAATAATTCATACAACTAAAGACAGGACTTGGCCATCATCATGTAAAAAAAGATATAATGAAGAGCTGTCTATGGTGGAGAAGGGAGTCAAAGAATGGTTTTAATTTCGGACAGAGAAGTGAAAGAGAAGGTTGAAAGAGATCGAAAAATTTTTCAAAGGAGGTAGAGATATTAATTTCTAGTGAGACCTGCTAACCTGTTACCCGCTTCAGAAATAAAAAGATGCTTTAATAAGTTTAATTAATTTATAATTTAAATAAATATAATTTTGGCTAATCACCTTAGTTGAATCGCTATATCAAAGGAATTCATACAAAAATAGTATTTTGTGAGGGCATGCACGTAAATATCAACCTAGAAGGCATTCAGCCATTCATGTAAATTTCAATATCTAAAAGAGTATTTATGCAAAAATATAAAAAAAATTTGTCGTGTATACCCTTCTAAATATATAAAATTGCATGAATACCCTTCAAAATTGCTATTTTCATGTATACCCCTACAAACATTTCTTTTTGTATGTTTACCCGCTAAGGATATTTTCGTCATTTTAATTTTAAACCGTTAACTTCTTAGGCTCCGTTTGGGGGAGCTTTTAGAGGGCCAAAAAGCAGTTTCTGATGCTTCAAAAGCACTTTGGATGAAAAAAGATGTTTGGTAAAAATTTCGAAAAGCTGTTTTAGCTTTTCCAGAAAGCTAAAAATAGCTTTCTGGGAGAAGCTCCATTTTGAAGCTTTCCGAAAAAGCTATTTTGAGCTTTGTTAGGAAGCTGTTTTTTTGACCAAAATATCCATAATAAATATAACAATTTCATACTTTGTTCCCTTATAAACCTAAAAATCTGCTGGAGCCCTAACAAAGAACTCTAGCTATGGATCAGACTCCATTCTATGCAAGAAAAGGTATTCTTGTTTTCTATTATTATATTATATTATAAATATAATATTATATTACATTATATTATAATACATTAATATGTTATGTTAAATAATTTAATATTATGTTATATTATGAAAAATTAATGTACGCTAATAATTATAATATTTTGTATCTTTAGTATTGTATTATACTATAAATATAATATTATATTACATTATATCATAATACATTGATATGTTAGTTAAATAATTTAATATTATATTAAATTATTATGCTATAGTATATAATGTTATATTACTATATCATAATAATATTATATTACATTACAATAATAATATACTATATCATATATTTATGTATTAATATATATTATATTTTATTATGCTCTGTTGTATAATACTATACAATGTCCTTTATGATAATTTTGTCATACAAAAGTACTTTTTCAGTTTGTTTACCCAACATATGTTAAAGTGCCACAACACTTTAGAAATGTAGTTACCAAACAACAAACAGCTTTTTATAAAAGCTCTACTTCCAACAGCTCTACTTCTAAAAACTTTACTGTCAACAACTCTCCTAAACAGGGCCTTAATGGCATTAGACGGCATGGATAGATATTAAAAAAAAAGATATACATGCAAAATAAGTGTTTGATGAGGATATATATGCAAATATTAATTTTGAAAGAGTATTCATATAAATTCTAATAATTTGGAGGGTATGTATGCGAAAAAAAAAACCCTTTCCAATTTGGGTCTAACCTCAAAGATTGTGGTCCCAAATAATTGCAGTTTGATAAGGGTTCAGTGAAGTATACAATTACCTGTTAGTCCTGGGGATCTTCACTATAGGTCTTGCTACCATTGGATCAGTTTCCAGCTTTGTAGCATACATTGTACTGGTTCAAATTTTATCAGGTGGAAGACCCCATAACCAAAGTTATGGATGAGATGCAGAGCAAGACAACTCTGGAGGAATTGATCTCGCGAGAAGAATCAGCAACTACTTGAAGGTCTAATATCGGCTGCCAGAACACCATGGAAGCATGGCTTTTATGCTTTCTTAAACCAATTCCAATTACTGTTTACTCTCATCTTTCCTTCCAATTCCACACTGTGAAAGAATGCATGCAGCCTGCTCCATATCTAATCCAAAATTGAAAACTGAGCCTAAATCAATAGACCCAGGGCTGTTTTCAGCCCGGCCGATTTGCTCCCTGAAGCAAAATCGAACCAGCTCACCTGAGTGTTTCTTGATCCCGTCCCTTATGAATCGAAAGAACTTCAATTTTTCAGTAGAACGGATGAGTTAATTATTTAAGATAAGTGTATATACATTCAGAAAAATCAAAAAAAAAAATTTAAAATAAAGTTGCGGAAGACATATAGAAAAATCTTATCATGTAAATCTAGTATGGTTAGCCACATAGCTCACTATAGAATCTGTAGCACTGTTAACTTTTCTGTAAATGCGAAAAATCTCAATAGAAGGTAAAGCACGCATCATTCGCTAGCAATTATATAAAAGTGGGTGGACATCAGCATCAGCAGAGGACGAATTAGAAAGCTATCTGACAACTGCCTATAAATCTCTCTCTAGATAAATGTCAGAAGCATTTAACCTCCATGTAGTATAAATCAATTCTTTTCATGGAACTCATAATTTTACCAATGGTACAGTAGTATCAAAAACTTTGACAATGCCCGCCGCTAAAAGGGTCCCATTAGCACCATCTTATTACAAAACATGCTCCTCCTATATTGCAATGTATATGAAAATAAGTGCGGAGTATTTAATGATGGGAACATCCAGAATGACTTCCTCTAGAAAACGTAAAATAGAAATAGCAAGGCTGGCCTTTGGATTTCAAAGCATGAGGCACTTTAAACTTGGTCAAGCAACAGGGCCCTGAAAAAATCAAAGAGAAAGAGAAAGAGAAAGAGAATAGACTTTTTGACATCTAGTGAACTTGATCACAGTATGTACAAATAAATAATCAAGCCTTACTGTAAGCATAATTTTAAGGATTACGTAACAACTTGTATTGCCCATAATTTTTTCTTTATTAGTATGATTCTGTATCAACCTATATTATTTTTATTTATTAGCATGGTCTTGTTACAGTGATTTTAGGAATCACATAATAACTTGTATTAGTCAGTAATATTTTCCATTGTTAATGTGATCCTATATCAACCTATGCTATTTTTTTTGAATGGAGTCAGTACATAAGTGTATATAACCTCTGAGATGTACCGAAATACGATGGAACGGAGAAATAAAATTATTTTTCTTTCATTTTTCTTTTGTTTTTCTCTTCTTTTGCAAAATATTTTAACATGGTATTTGAGTCACTAATCATGTAACTTGCTGCCAATCATCTTGTTCCGCCTTTGTTGTGGTCGTCGTCGCCATATTTAGAAGCTTTGAAGACCCCTATTGCTGATATATCGATATCTGTTCTCGGGTGAATCAAAACATGAAAATTCTCTATTTTTAGGTAGATTTGCATATCCTCTATTTTTCGGTATATCCTCTATTTCTGGTAGATTAATACCCCTAAGATCCTTTATTTTTCTAATAGATCTGCAGCTTCTCTGTACTACTTTTTTCTAACGTCAGTTCTTCGGTCGTCTCTCCTCACCGTGGCTCAGTCCCTTTCTCTCAATCTCTAGTTTTATTTGTTGGCCTCCATCTTCTTTTTTTTTCTTTGGTAAAAACGCCAGTTCATATTACTCTAACTTGAGTACAGCCAGCCATATCAAAAAGAAAGTAAAGAAAAACAACGGAGTGGGAGTATCAAGCTACAAATGTCCAAAAAAACTTCCCGGAATGTCGGGCGACGTAGGAGGCGACCCAGGCAGCTGCTCTGTTCGCCTTCCGGTACACATGTGTTAGAATGAAAACCACCCATCTCCTGAGCCAGTCTCCTGGTCTCAAGGATGAGTGGATGGCTGTCATCGTACATGTCCACTCCTTAAGTCCAGTCGATCACCACAAGAAGAGTCCCCCTCAAGATGCACCGGCAGCCGGCGCCGGAGAACCCTCCTCGCATAGGATAAACCCTCCCAAGTAGCCCCGCAGCTCTGCTCCAACAATGGTGAGCCCCTGGTATGCGATGCCCACCAGCGACTATCAGCCTGCCCCCACAGTCTCTGATCACAATCTCACACCTCCAGAGACACCATCCATCGACCGACTACCATCAAAGTTCACCTTGATATGACCAAGGGGTGGGGGTACCCATGGAACAAGGGCGAACCCTCGGCGCTATAAAAGCGGAAAGAGTATCCCAGATATCCCTGGCCATCCCAGAAGTGAATAAAGCAGTGGCAGCAGTGATCTCCCCAACATGTAGCACAGTTCGATTTACCACCATCCTCGAGGACCACCTCATTTCCTCAAATAGGGCCAGCATTCCTATCCAACCAAATATGATAAGCCAAATGCGTCAACATGATGCCCGCCTCGACAAAAACTAGGACTCCACATAGATGCTCTCAGCACGTGAATCAGATCCTGAGCCAACTCCACCGAATGGGGGTAACGAAATAGAAGACCTGCTCCATATCTTTCCTACCCCTGGGACACTGCAGTTAGAACATGATCAATGGTCTCCTCGATACCCCGAACACAGATCACAGCACTAAGAAATCGCATGCCCAGCTGGCTAGCATACTTCTGGTCGGTAAACAGCCCCATGCCACCTTCAGAAGAAGAGCGCCATCCACGGGATGACACCGCAACCGTTCATATACATCTTGTTGGAATTTGTATCCTAAATGTCAATCGTCAGCATATTGATGATTGAATTTTGTAAATGAATTGACAAATTATAAAGTGTTATTTGGCATTATTCATCATTTCATCTTCAATGAACTTTATATGATGAAGTCCTTAGGACTTATGTTATGATAAAGGAGGATTTATCTTTGAGTCCTTAAACTTGTTTGCGACGAAATGATATGTTGTTACTAGGACGACAACAATTATCGAGATTAGGTCGTTGTGTGACATATACGTTGTTGTTCCTCTTAACCAAGGAGTGTGGAGGACACTGGTATGCCACACCAAGTGAAGTGTAGAAGTACATTTTCACTAAACGTGACTAATTCCGGAACGCTCTAACTGTCGAGAGATGTTCCGAGTGGATATGGGTATAAGTTTGGCCCTCTTGACCTGAGACCGCAACCTGTGACTAGCAAGCAACTCACTGTACCTTGGTACCGGGACTACCTGAATTTCTAATTCAGTGACGGAAGGTCACTGGGTGCAGTCAAGTACTTGCGTAGTCAGTTGTGAGTCAAGATGGAATTGACCCCTCCTGAAAATAGGAGATAATGTCTTGTGATTAATTTAGCCAAAACCTTGGCTAGGGTATCCCAGTGAGGAGTCACGGATATCTAAAGTTAATCACATAATGGATGTACTAATTATAGGGTTGACAGTGAGCTCTAAGTCATCTGGCTTAGGAGTCAAAGGGATTGAATTATACAGTAACCATAGTTCAGGGTTCCAGAATATTTGCTTCGCATATATTCGACCTATCGGACGTCGGTACCTTGCTAGATGGTCACATGATTAGTGTAGAAAATTGTTCCTATACTACTGGCCTTAGGTTCGAACTATGAGGTCACACGCATAGAAGATTCCTGATTGATCAGAAAGCTGATGAATGATTAAGAATCATTCAGGGGGTAATTTGGTCAATTTGATTGGCAAATTATCTTATAAATAATAAAGTAATTATTGAAGGATTAATTAGTAATTAAATTACTAATAAACTCAATTTGATTGAGTAATTGTGCTAAGGATGAGCCCAAATTGAATTGGATTCAGTTTGGGCTCAATCAGGGTTTTGACCTGATTGGATTAGGTCAGAACCAAAAAGGACTTAAGCTGATCAAATTAATTTTAAATTAATTGTCTTAATTGGGGATTGACCTAATTGAATTAGGTCCAACACAAAGTAATAATTCAATTTGATTGAGTTTGCATGAGCCAAAATTGAATTCGGATTCAATTTGAGCTCAATCAGGTCTGACCTGATTAGATTGGGTTCAACCAAATTGCTTTGTTTTTAATTTCTGGTTTGACCAATTTGATTAGGTGCAACCAAGGGGATTAGCTCAGATGATGTGGAATTATTGGTGACATGGAATTGGATTTCATGAATTTTAAATAAACCAAAATTATTGCATGGCACTGGACCCCATTGCTTGACCATGGCGACATTGTTTGTTATTTGAATTTAAATTCAACATAAGCAATGTGTTAAATGATTTTAATCACTCAAACCATCAGCCAAGGTGGCGTTGAGTTTTTGAATGGATTAAATTCGAATTTCAAGAGGTGATTTCGAAATTATGAAGTGTTTTACCTTGCCGCATGGATTTCAAAATTCCTTCCCCTCTTGCACATGTGTTTAAAATTTGAATTTAAATCAGATTGGTTTGAGATCTGATTTGGGTTGTTCCCTATTCCTTTGCATGTGCCAACTAAAAGAGGTTTTTTGAAAATAAATTTCGAATTTTGACATGAAAATTCGGAGGCCATTAAAAGGGGTCAAACATGGGCACCAAAAACACATCCATTGCAGCCTTCTTCCTCACCCGCCTCTCCTCCTCTTCTTCTCCATTTTAGATAGGGTTTTTAGGGTGAATATCTAGAAGATTCAAGATCAGATCTGAGTCCTCTACTTTCCTTACAAACCTCATCTCTATCTGCTTCAAGACGATTGATCAAGAGTTGATTGAATCCCGGCGGGCAGATTTCAGCTTTCAAGTGTTCTGCAGCTGCTAGCACTGTTGCGGAAGAAGATCCTTCAGGACTTCGCGTGTACTTCTCGTAGAGGCCATTCGTGTGCGTGGCTGCGAAGTCAAGAATCAGATTCACAACTTTCATCCATCATAAAAGGTATTAATCTAGCATTAATCATTTATTATGGTGTCAAGGTCTAGGTCCAATTCCCCGAGGTTTTACCCTCTTTTGGGGCTCCTCACGGAGATATCTCCAGAATCCATTCGATGGATATTCGGAGATTAATTGGAATAGAGTTCTTAAGTTTCAGATCTGATAGTTAATCATGCATAAAAGTTTTAGCATAATTGTTTAAACGATTCCGGCATAATCCTATATGTTCTTAAGGTGCTGATTTTAGATTTGATCTTGTAAGCATGCATGAATTAAATTGTTTGATTCGTTTTTCCGCTGCGTTTTAAAACTTAAAAAGAACTACGTATGGCTTGATCCCCCTTATGAAGGGGTACGTAGGCAACCCGATCAGGTTCAGCCATGGTTTTCAAAAAAAAAAAAAAATTCAGCATGCTAAACACCGAAGAACCTAGGATTCACTTTCAGTGGTATCAGAGCCAGGTTTATGTTTAAACTTTTATGTTTTAATTCTTGCAATTAAATCTGAAATCATTAACATGTTTAGATTAGATCTAAAGTGCTTTTTATGATTGATTTAATTGCTGATTATGCATGATTAAGTAGATCTGAAATTTTGGATGCATATGATGCATGTTTGTGTTAGGATTAGTAACATGAATAAATCTGAAATCATAATATTGTTTAGATTAGATCTAAATAAAGTTTATGATTCATATGATCTCTGATTTTAATGAACAAATCAGATCTGAAAATAAAAGTGAAAAAACAAATACATAAGATGTATGTTGTTTGTATTAATTCATGTTGTTATGTATATGTGATGCATGAACATAAAACATAATGACTTAAACATGAATTAAATCTGATTACATGTGATTAATTACAAAAACTCAGATCTGAAAATGTGTTTTAAGAACTGAAAGATTGTAATTAATATGTAATTAAAAAGAAATATGCAATGATCAAAACTTTCATAAGTCTAAACTTAATTGAGAATTAAGTGTTATGAAATAGAATTGTAACTCAATTAATTGACATTGCATAATTCTTTGGGCATATGGGTTAGCTTGAATCAAGTTTTAGGATTGGGTTAGACCTAAGGTTAGAATCAAACATGGTCTAATTAGAGTTAATTGATCAAATCTAATTAAGTAGTAACTAGATTAGGTCAAGAAACTCTAGGTTAAATACAATAGTTGTAGATTGATCAATTCCATGTCTTTGATTAGACCAAGATGGAACTTGATTTAGGCTCAGAGGTGTAGCCCGAGTCATTTGAGTAATCAAATCGAAATTGATTAACCAGTCGGTGTCTAAGGTAAGTTTGGCAGTTTTGACCGGTGGTTTTTAATTGGGAGCTACTCGCACTGATTCGTCTTTGTCGAGTTAATGGCATATCCCTTCCACCGATCTCACTTACCTGGCCGACATGGTCAATCACATTTTGATTGGATCACTTAATGATTCGAGTTAGCCCATGCCTTAAGAAAAATCAGTATGACTGATTAGGTGTCTCCTTAACCGGTTTGAGTCTAATCTGATTTGGTGAAGTCAGTGGGAGAAATTAGACTAACCGGATCTTCTCATCTATCCTAATTATGAAATCCTCTAAAATTATTAGGTCCTTAAAATGAAATGGTTATGGAGATAACTAGGTCATAGCCTCCCATTAAGTTGGGTGATAATGGGTCCAATGTTTTGATAATTATTGGAGGCGCCACACGCCTGGTACTTATCAAGCATTGGAATTATCATTCAATATATGATGAGTTAAGTGTACCTTCAATAGGCGGTCAGGTGAGCGAGCCACACTCGGGCTTGGTCGTCTATTAGTTGATTAGACTTAACTCTATCATTTAATGGTTGGATCTGACTAGGGTATTCGGTGGAGGCGCCACACGCCTGCCGGAAAATCTAGGGCAAAATCATCACTAGAAGTTGCTTGGTGAAGCAATTGGTTAAGAACCTACCAATAGGTGCATATGGGTTAGCCGAGCCACACTCGGGCCTATATGGGATCTATTGGGTTCTAGTACCCAATAAAGAATTAGGAGTAATTTTTCGAATTAGAGGTAGAGGCTACCAATTTGTATAAAATAGTGGAAATATCTTTAGACTAAAAGTCCAAGTCTACTGTGTTTAGTCAATTCATATACTAATAGCCAAATTTTCTTTTTATGCAGAAATGACCACTAATTTATCACTTCGCTCATTGTTGGACAATGACAAGTTGACTGGTCCAAATTTCAATAATTGGCATAGAAAACTGAAAATAGTGCTAGAGCATGAGAGGATCCTTTATGTGATAACGGATCAAGCACCTGAGCAGCCCGCTGCTAATGCATCAAGATCGGCCAGAGACACTTATCAGAAGTGGCTCAGTGACCGGATCACTGTTCGATGCATCATGTTGGCTGATGAGAGCACAAAAGTGCGATCTACACACAGCTTAAATTAATATTATTTCCAACAAATAATGATAAAAGAGCTACATTAATTTCATATTTTTTTATTTGGCACAAATCAGAAATAAAATGCACATTTGGTATAATTGGGTTCAGAAAGATGCATAGCCCCAAATCATACGCACCCAATCTCACTATGGCTTGGTCAAACCTATCATTCATCAAGCTCACAACCACAGTAGCAGCCAAGCCTAATCATACTGGAGCAACACTTGGTGACCATTCAAAGGGAACGATCACAGCCATCCACCCTTTTGGCAAGCGATCAACTCTCCCATCCTTGCAGCCCGTGAAGCTTCCCAGCCGCCGTCCGGAGGAGATCGCGATCCGTGACCTGCGCCCATCTCACGCTTCTCCCAGCCACCCGTGAAACCCCCAGCATCCCGTTGATCTCGCCTGCAGCCATTCATGACCATCTCGGCGACCTCCCCAACAGTCCACGATCATCTCCACAGCTTCCGAGCCCGTGATCCCCTTCTTCCGGACCCGTTTCAGCTCCAATGTCGCAGCAACCGTGATCAAAGCCTCCTCCCGCGATCACTTCCCAGCACCCCGTCTTCACTGCATTCCAAGCTTCAATCCCGCAGCCGTCCTCTCACCCTCCAGCTCCAGCTACCGCGATCGGCTCCCAGGCACCAATCGATCCCAGCCATCTGCCGCGTCTCATCCCAGAACACCCAAAGCGCCATTGATCCCGTCCTTCCAGCCGAGATCAGCGCCCCCTGCAGCCTTCCACGATTCTCCCACATCATCTTCTTTCCCAGCCTTCTCAGCCTTCTTCCCAGCCGTAATCCATGGCGTCTGTCCGCTTCACCTCCCAGCCGAGATCAGCGCCCGATTCTTCCTCCATTCCAGCCATTCGTGAGCGGCTCGGCACCACCAGCATCCCGTGAAGCGTCGCAACGTCCGCGCATCGTCCGCACCAGCATCAGCCCATCGTCCGCAACGCACGATCCTTGCCGTCCGCTCCTCCCCACGCGCGATCAGGGGAATCATCGATTCCATGGGCTCTGGGGATCTATATGAGGAGGCCTCTGATCCGAAAGAAGGGAGCCCCGATTTGAAAAAAAAAAAAACAGGAGGAAGAAAGGAGGCGGGCGGCTGCAGTGGAAAGAAAAAGAAAAAAACAGAGGAGAGAAAGTGAGAAAGAAAGGAAACAGGGTATGCCCTGTTTCCGAAAATAAAAAGAAGAAAGAAAAAAATAGAGAGAGAGAAAAGGGAGAGAGGCTGATGTTTGTAATGGCTTGCTAATTCCTTTGGCAAAGGGTGATGGATGAACCCTTGTCATGTTGCTTTCATCAAGTACACTCTAAACTTTAATTCTAATTGTTTTATATCCATTGGTATGTTTTGGGTTCTTGCATATTTATTTATTAGATAGATCTTGCATGGTTTATATATATTGATGCATGGATTATTTCGATGCTTGATTTGTCGTAGACGTAACCGGCACGATAAATATTTGGATATTTAATTCATGTTTTCAGATTGTATACTCCATGATTAGAACTACCCCATCTTATTAATCCTTAATCAAGAATCGCCGAGTTTATTTGTTGAAAGTAATATTGTCAAGGAAGATTCCGGATCCCTAGCTTTCTCTATATTCTTGAACGTTGTTTAATCACATATTATTCTCTGCTTTTAATTTCTAAAGATCGACTAAAAATTACATCGAAAGATTACGCTAATAATCCATAGATCGTTCCCTGAGGAATCGACCTCGGACTTCCGAGTTATACTACTTGTGCGATTCTCCTGCACTTGGGAGAACAGTTTTATTTTTGCACCAAGTTTTTGGCGCCGTTGCCGGAGAACGGCTGAGTTATTAGTATAATTTTAGATTTAATTTTTACCTTAGTAGTTAGTATTTTTCTTTTGAAAAAAAAAAAATTGCATCTTTACTACTATTTTTAATTCCCTGCACAGTTTGCATCAAACTCTGATATCATATAAATTAGCCGTCTGATTTGACTCAAATTTGGTCCGCTAGTGTAAGACACATTGCTAGATAATATGAACGGTCTGATTGACATTCTGACATTTTTAAGACCATCAGATTAATACGAAACCTTGCTGCTTTCTACTTTAAATTTTCTGCATTTATTTTTTTTTAGAATCAGAATTTTATTGTTATCATATCTCATTAACCCTTGTTGCTAATTAAAAATTTTAAAAAAAAAACTTTAAGAAAAGATCAAGGGTGATTATTTAATTAAAAAAAAGAGAGGGAAAACCTAAAATTTTAAATTTCAAATTTTAGAATTCAAATTTCAAATTTCAGACTTCAACTCATAAAATTTTTTTAAAAAAAGAAAGAAAAATGTGCTTGATCACCTATTCAATGAAATTTAATGTCATGCCATAAAATATTAAAAAAAAAAATCTCTTGATTGTTGCATATAGTATAAGGCATCAGCATAAAATATTCTAAGGGCTGAACCCATTTAAAAAGATAAGGTCGGGATTTCATCACTCGTCCTTAGCCCAAAAAAAAACACCCCAGTGCATAAATGTCCCAAGCTTAACTAAAATCAACTAGACGTTGGCCCCTAAGGACATTCGAGCTCAATAGGACGAAGACCACCGAAAGTTGCACCAATTTCGCTCTGTGGCTTAGTTGATGTCTAGGCAAGCTTTGTCCCTATAAGGGAGACAGTTCATCTGTTCGAGGCAAGTGGATTTTAAGTGGGACCTTTGCGAACACATCGTGACCCCTCCACTTACCTGGGAGCTTACCTGGTCAACTAGGTTCATTAGACCGGATTGGAGGCTTAGGTGTCCTCTTCAAACCAGTTAGGAGCTGTCTAGAAATTTAAGAAAAACATTAGAAATTGAGGTGTAATGTTTTGTTGCATGATTGATTGAGAATAGATTTTTGAATTAAGGTGTCGTTTTAGGTTATCTTTAGTTGGTACTTATAATTTTAAAAAAAAAAAAGAGAGGGAATTATTTTGCATGCTAAAGTGGAATAGGGACGACACTGGTCGATTAAGTCGTACAACTTTAGATCATCCCTTAGGACATACCCCTGAAATTCCTTCTCAATATCTCACACCTTGTGAGATGGCTGATCTAAATGAAGATGCGGTGAGTCACCACAATCGAGAACGAGAACCCCATGTTATGACTCTAAGACAATACCTACAACCGGCTAGGACTAGTCAGCCTTCATGCATAATTTTTCCTGATAATGTAGGACATTTTGACATCAAACCCAGGGTAATTCAATTGCTGCCCAAGTTCCACGGGTTAGAGTCCGAAAGTCCGTATCTTCATTTAAAGGATTTTGAAGAATTGAGCATTACATTTAGAGTGCCAAATGTCACCGAGGATGTCCTCAAGTTGACATTGTTCCCTTTCTCTCTAAAGGATAAGGCCAAAACATGGCTAAACTCTTTGCGACCTAGATCAATAAGAAATTGGCAAGATATGCAGAGAGAATTTTTGAAGAAGTTCTTTTCCCACACAAAGGACCAACTTTTTAAAAAGACATATTAGCAATTTTCAACAAAAAGATAATGAAACATTTTATGAATGTTGGGAAAGATTTAAAGACCTTCTTCTCTCATGCCCTCATCACGGGTTCGAAACTTGGAGAACCATTAGCTTCTTTTATGAAGGTTTATCTCCACAGTTGAAACAGTTTGTAGAGACCATGTGCAATGGTAGATTCTTAGAAAAACAACCTGATGAGGCATGGGAGTATTTGGATTCCCTTGCTGAGACTGCCCAACTTTGGGATAACGGGGATAGAAATACCAAGTCTTTACCTAAGCCTACTAGCTCTGTACAGGGAGGCCTTTACAACCTCAGAACTGAGGATGATCTTCATGCTAAAATGGCAGCCCTCACTAGGAAGGTAGAAGAAATTGAGCTTAGGAAGGTTGAGCCTGTCAAGACTATAGAGCTTAGAAACGAGTGTTGTGGTATCTGCGATATGTCGGGTCATACTACTACAGATTGTCCCACCATACCGGCATTCAAAGAAGTCTTGCACGATCAAGCAAATGCTATGAACTCCTACCAAAAGCCTTATAACGATCCATACTCGAATACCTATAATCCTGGTTGGAAGAATCATCCAAACTTTAGGTGGAGAAACGATCATCCTCAACAGTCACACCATTCAGCTCCTCCACCTGCACATCCTCCTTATGCACCATCACCTTCTCAAAAGCCAAATATCGAGGATACATTGCAATCCATACAAACTTTTCTACAAGGTCAAGCTAATATCAATGCTCAAAATACTCGAAATTTTGAAGACATAAGGAACCAATTGTCAATGTTGACTACCGTCCTAAGTACCCAAGAGAAGGGTAAGCTTCCAGCTCAACCCCAACCCTAACCCACAAATGCACGGTAGTAATAATACGGCTCCTTCTAGTTCGCATACAGAGCATGCAAAGAGCATCATGACTTTGCGTAATGGGAAAGTCATTGATCAAACTGTCCAATTGAGATCGCAAGTCACTTCTAATTCTGATGCTCCCAAAGTTGATGAAAGGGACAAAGAAGAAGTTGAGGTCCCAACTTCTACTAAGAAAGTTGAATGTCCTTTTCCACAACGGTTAAAGCCGTTGCAAAAGCTCGAACCTAACTCTGAAATTCTTGAGCTTTTTAAACAAGTAAAAATCAATATACCTCTTCTTGATGCAATCAAACAAGTACCCTCATATGCCAAATTTTTGAAGGACTTGTGTCCTGTTAAGCGCCGATTAAATGTTAAGAAGAAGGCATTTTTAACTGAAAATGTGAGTGCTATTTTGCAGCACAACATTCTTCCTAAATATAAAGATCTAGGTTGCCCAACCATCTCATGCATCATAGGCGACTTTAGGATAGAGCGAGCATTGTTAGATTTAGGGGCAAGTGTGAATTTGTTGCCATATTCTGTATATGAGCAACTTGGTTTAGGTGAGTCGAAGCCAACCTCCGTCACTTTGCAATTAGCTGACAGGTCAGTTAAAATTCCAAGGAGGATTATCGAGGATGTATTAGTCCAAGTAGACAAGTTCTACTTTCTTGTCGATTTTATTGTATTGGACACACATCCGGCTTCGAACTCACAGTCTCAGATTCCGGTCATTTTAGGACGTCCGTTTCCTTGCAACTTCTAATGCATTGATTAATTGTAGGAATGGCGTCATGAAGCTTTCTTTTGGTAACATGACCTTAGAATTGAACATTTTTAATGTGTGCAAACAACCCAATGATCCCGAAGAGAGTAAGGAGGTTGATTGGGTTGAAACCATCGCAAAAGATTATTTGTTAGCTAAAGCAATTAACGACCCATTCAATGATAGCTTAATTGATTGGTGTCCTAATGGAACCAATGATGATGATTTGTCAGTCACACCTATTGTGGATAATCTGGATATCAAGATGGTCAATGGGTGGAGACCAAAAGAAGGAGAATTTGAAAGCTTGTCGCCTCGAGAGGTGAAAATAGAACCATCCCATGAGCAAGCACCCAAGCTCGAATTGAAACCCTTACCAAAGGAACTTAAGTATGCTTTTCTTGGACCCGAAGATACTTTTCTGTAATCATCTCGTCTGGACTTGATCATACCCAAGAAAGAAAATTAATTGATGTTTTAAAGAATCATAAAGGAGCCTTAGGATGGTCTATTGCCGATTTGAAGGGAATTAGCCCCTTAATTTGCACGCACCGGATATATTTGGAGGACAATGCCAAAACCACAAGGCAAATGCAACGAAGGTTGAATCCTACGATGAGAGATGTGGTTAAGGCAGAAGTCCTCAAGTTGCTTGACGTGGGTATTATTTACCCAATTTCCGACAGCAAGTGGGTAAGCCCTACTCAAGTCGTTCCTAAGAAATCGGGTTTGACGGTAGTAAAAAATGAACAAGGTGAACTAGTTCCAACTCATGTCCCGACGAGTTGGCGCATGTGTGTCGACTACCGAAAGCTGAATTTGGTCACACGAAAGGATCACTTTCCTCTACCCTTCCTAGACCAAGTGTTGGAGAGAGTTGCAGGGCATGATTTCTATTGTTTTCTCGATGGCTATTCGGGATATTATCAAATTGAAATTTCACCAGAAGATCAAGAGAAGACTACCTTCACTTGTCCTTTTGGCACATTTGCTTTCCGACGAATGCCATTCGGGTTGTGTAATGCACCTGCAACATTCCAAAGATGCATGCTCAGCATCTTTGAAGACATGAACGAAAAGTTTTTGGAAGTGTTCATGGATGACTTCTCCATTTTTGGTTACTCATTTGATGATTGCTTGTCACATTTACAAGCAGTCTTAGCTCGATGTATAGAAAAGAATTTGATATTGAATTGGAAGAAATGCCACTTCATGGTACCAAAGGAAATTGTCCTAGGACATATTGTTTCATCGAAGGGCATGGAAGTAGATAGAGCTAAGATCGATTTAATTGCTAAGCTACCTGCACCCAAGACGGTTAGAGATGTTCGATCATTTTTGGGTCACGCCGGATTTTATAGGAGGTTCATCAAGGACTTTAGTGTCATAGCTCGACCATTATGTAACCTCCTGTCCCTTGATACACCATTCAATTGGACTGAAACCTGTCAGAAGGCATTCGAAAAGTTAAAGTCTATGCTTAGCACTGCACCCATCGTACGACCACCTGATTGGTCCTTACCTTTTGAGATTATGTGCGACGCTAGCGACTATGCGATAGGAGCCGTCCTAGGACAACGCAAGGATAATAAGCCATATGTCATTTACTATGCAAGCAAAACCTTAAACGATGCTCAAATGAATTACACCACCACCGAGAAAGAATTGCTTGCTGTAGTATTTGCCTTAGATAAATTTCGCTCTTATATCCTTGGTGCTCCTATTGTTATCTTCACGGACCATGCAGCATTAAAATATTTGCTGGATAAGAAAGAGGCCAAACCACGCTTAATACGATGGATACTTCTACTCCAAGAATTTGACATCACCATTAAAGATAAAAAGGGAGTAGAGAATGTGGTTGCTGACCATTTATCACGATTAGTTTTTCATGATTCAGTGCCACAGTTTCCCATCAAAGACTCATTCCCTGAAAAGCAGTTGTTTGCACTTTCTAGTATACCATGGTATACAGATATTGTAAATTTTCTTGTTACAAGCCGGATGCCGGAACATTGGGGGTCGACAGATAGAAAAATTTTCTTGCGCGAAGTAAAGAATTATTACTATGACGAACCCTATTTATTTAAATATTGCAATGACCAAATTTTTAGACGATGCATACCAGATCATGATATACAAAGCGTACTTTCTTTCTGTCACACTGATGCTTGTGGTGGACACTTTGCTTCTAAGAAAACGGCAGCTAAGGTATTGCAATGTGGTTTTTATTGGCCTACACTATTTAAAGATGCCCACGAGTTCTGTAGGACATGTGACCCATGTCAACGTGTTGGGAGTCTAACTCGTAGGCAAATGATGCCTCTTCAGCCCATTACTACTATTGAGATTTTTGACATATGGGGCATCGATTTTATGGGCCCATTCCCACCATCTTTTGGATATGAGTACATTTTAGTCGGTGTCGAATATGTGTCCAAATGGGTAGAAGCTGTTGCTTGTAAGACCAATGATCACAAACCTGTCCTGAAGTTTTTAAAAGAAAATATTTTTTCACGATTTGGGATGCCCAAGGTTATAATTAGTGACGGTGGAAAACATTTTTGTAATAAGCCTTTTGAGACATTATTAAAAAAGTATGGTGTCACCCACAGAGTTGCTACCCCATATCACCCGCAAACTAGTGGCCAAGTAGAATTAGCCAATAGGGAAAATCAAGCGTATTTTAGAAAAAACGGTAAATCCATCACGAAAAGATTGGTCCTTAAAACTATCAGATGCATTATGGGCCTATCGGACTGCATATAAAACCAATCTTGGCATGTCTCCCTACCGGCTAGTCTACGGAAAAGCGTGTCATCTTCCTGTAGAAATAGAACATAAATCGTATTAGGCAATTAGAAAATTGAATTTTGATTTACAAGATGCCGGTCTAGCTAGAAAATTGCAATTAAACGAGCTTAACGAGATTCGCAGAGATGCTTATGATAATGCTAAGATTTGTAAAGAACGAATGAAGATCTTACATGATAAATCAATTTAAAAAAATCTTTTGAACCTTTGCAAAAAGTTCTTTTATATGATTTCCGCTTACATCTGTTTCCTGGTAAGTTGCGATCGAGATGGACAGGTCCTTACATTATAAAAACTGTTTTTCCACATGGGGCGGTTGAGATTGAGAATCCACGGGATGGTAAAAATTTTAAGGTAAATGGACACAGGTTAAAACCTTTTCTTGAGAATTTTGCAGATGAAGTGGACTCCTTTTTCTTGGGGGAGCCTTCTTATGACTGAGCATGAAGGCAAAGGTACGTGTATATTAGTTAGGATTATTTTTCTAGTTTTGTAGGTTTTATTTTCTAGATATCAACAGCTCAAGGTATTCCTCTTCTCTCCAATATTATTTTCTTTACTGTCTCTCGTATATAGTTTTCTTGTATCTATTACATTGAGGACAATGCAATGTTTAAGTTGGGGGGAGGGAAATATTTTGATTAAAAAAAAAAAAACTTGTTTTTGCATTTGATTTATTACCAATGCACATGTATTTTCATATTAAGTTTGTGCAACTATTAAGACAAGAAACATATGCATACTATGACTGATTAGAGATCTATTATTAGATCACCGCACATGAACTTAATGACTATAGGAAGGCCTCAGGAGTTCACGTTTGTTTAGTGCATTTTTATTAAGCCATATCTGTAAAAGAAGTATGAGTATCCTTGTCCGTACTATAAGGTTCATGATTTGGTTTTCACATAAAGATAGAAGTTGAATACCCTAGCTAGATCACCTAAGTGCCTTATGTTCCGACCTTGGTTGACCTATAGCCACAATGCAGTCACGTTATATGGTTCAGTTTACCTTCTCTTTTTATTGCAAAAAAAAAAAAAAAAGATGACAGGTCTGACCTCGTGGTGTAGTCTGGTTCGAGTAATTAAGCCCGAGGGGTGTTTCACCTAATGCCTTGAGCCAACTGGATCAGGAGTCATTGGCCGAAAACTCGCTACATGGACCTTACTAGAGCCTAAGGAGGTTGGATTATTGTAATCGTCATATGTGTTTAAAAATAAAAATAAGCATGAATAGGGTTGGTCAGACTGAACCCAGTGACATGTGGTAATGGCTGGTTTGACTCCATTAATTTGGAACTCTGTGTACTTTGGATGTTTAGTTGGGATTGATAGCTCCTTCTTTATATGCGAACCATTTTTGACAAATTTAGATAATATGAGATATTCTGAAAATTTGATGGATCAGGGTCTAATAAATTGTAGTAAACACTTGTGAACTTGAGTAGTGCACCTAAAATTCAAGCGGTACCATGCTGTGGTGGAGGTATTAGTGCTCTAAGAAAGTCATCTGTTTATGCATACTACACTTCAGTATTACCCTTGCTTTGATAGTTGCCATGCTTGAGAAAAATATATATCACGTGTGCATTGACTTAAATTTCATTATATATCATTTTATGAATGATGTTTGTGGGTAACATCACTGCAAACCCTCACGAGACAACACTCGTCCACTAGGGTAACCTAGGGGTTTAACGGCTTGTTGCACGTGCTAAGTGCAATCGTGATACCCTACGAAAGTGGGTACATATCTTAGTTTTATGTCTTTAACTTTAATAAAAAGTCAAATGATTGACCAACACTTTTTGTACTCTCATATTATTATTTGCTCGTTAATTGCTAGAGACTAGCAATAAGCTAGTTGGGGGGTATGATGAGAGCACAAAAGTGCGATCTACACACAGCTTAAATTAATATTATTTCCAACAAATAATGATAAAAGAGCTACATTAATTTCATATTTTTTTATTTGGCACAAATCAGAAATAAAATGCACATTTGGTATAATTGGGTTCAGAAAGATGCATAGCCCCAAATCATACGCACCCAATCTCACTATGGCTTGGTCAAACCTATCATTCATCAAGCTCACAACCACAGTAGCAGCCAAGCCTAATCACACTGGAGCAACACTTGGTGACCATTCAAAGGGAACGATCACAGCCATCCACCCTTTTGGCAAGCGATCAACTCTCCCATCCTTGCAGCCCGTGAAGCTTCCCAGCCGCCGTCCGGAGGAGATCCCGATCCGTGACCTGCGCCCATCTCACGCTTCTCCCAGCCACCCGTGAAACCCCCAGCATCCCGTTGATCTCGCCTGCAGCCATTCATGACCATCTCGGCGACCTCCCCAACAGTCCGCGATCATCTCCACAGCTTCCGAGCCCGTGATCCCCTTCTTCCGGACCCGTTTCAGCTCCAACGTCGCAGCAACCGTGATCAAAGCCTCCTCCCGCGATCACTTCCCAGCACCCCGTCTTCACTGCATTCCAAGCTTCAATCCCGCAGCCGTCCTCTCACCCTCCAGCTCCAGCTACCGCGATCGGCTCCCAGGCACCAATCGATCCCAGCCATCTGCCGCGTCTCATCCCAGAACACCCAAAGCGCCATTGATCCCGTCCTTCCAGCCGAGATCAGCGCCCCCTGCAGCCTTCCACGATTCTCCCGTATCATCTTCTTTCCCAACCTTCCCAGCCTTCTTCCCAGCCGTAATCCATGGCGTCTGTCCGCTTCACCTCCCAGCCGAGATCAGCGCCCGATTCTTCCTCCATTCCAGCCATTCGTGAGCGGCTCGGCACCACCAGCATCCCGTGAAGCGTCGCAACGTCCGCGCATCGTCCGCACCAGCATCAGCCCATCGTCCGCAACGCACGATCCTTGCCGTCCGCTCCTCCCCACGCGCGATCAGGGGAATCATCGATTCCATGGGCTCTGGGGATCTATATGAGGAGGCCTCTGATCCGAAAGAAGGGAGCCCCAATTTGAAAAAAAAAAAAAACAGGAGGAAGAAAGGAGGCGGGCGGCTGCAGTGGAAAGAAAAAGAAAAAAACAGAGGAGAGAAAGTGAGAAAGAAAGGAAACAGGGTATGCCCTGTTTCCGAAAATAAAAAGAAGAAAGAAAAAAATATAGAGAGAGAAAAGGGAGAGAGGCTGATGTTTGTAATGGCTTGCTAATTCCTTTGGCAAAGGGTGATGGATGAACCCTTGTCATGTTGCTTTCATCAAGTACACTCTAAACTTTAATTCTAATTGTTTTATATCCATTGGTATGTTTTGGGTTCTTGCATATTTATTTATTAGATAGATCTTGCATGGTTTATATATATTGATGCATGGATTATTTCGATGCTTGATTTGTCGTAGACGTAACCGGCACGATAAATACTTGGATATTTAATTCATGTTTTCAGATTGTATACTCCATGATTAGAACTACCCCATCTTATTAATCCTTAATCAAGAATCGCCGAGTTTATTTGTTGAAAGTAATATTGTCAAGGAAGATTCCGGATCCCTAGCTTTCTCTATATTCTTGAACGTTGTTTAATCACATATTATTCTCTGCTTTTAATTTCTAAAGATCGACTAAAAATTACATCGAAAGATTACGCTAATAATCCATAGATCGTTCCCTGAGGAATCGACCTCGGACTTCCAAGTTATACTACTTGTGCGATTCTCCTGCACTTGGGAGAACAGTTTTATTTTTGCACCATTGGCAGCAATGAGTGATGAGTTTAGTAGGCGTTTTGAGAATACGCAGCCGGAAGATATCATTCAAGTGTTGAATGAATCATTCGGGGGTTCCTGACGACGTTGAGAGGCACAAAACTAGTTGTGCCATCTTCAGCGCCCGAATGAAAGATGGGACCTCGGTAACTGATCATGTACTGTACATGATTAAGTTAATCGAGCGTCTAAGCTCTCTTGGCTTTCCCCTTCATGATCAATTGGGGAAGGATGCCATACTAAACTCATTGCCTGGATCATACCGTCCTTTTCTCACTCATTTTCGTATGACGAAACCTGTAGTGAATTATCACCAATTGTTGGGGTTACTACAGACGTTTGAGAATGATCACCAACTTCTTAAGAAGACGGTGAATTTAGTGGGAGGTTCATCCAAGGGTCCCTCCTTTAAGAAAGGGAAACAGGTGCACCATGCTCAGCCTAGTCAGAAAAAGAATAAAAAGGCTGATCAGAGCAAGGCGGAGTGCTTCTTCTGCAAGAAGCAAGGACATTGGAAGAGGAACTGTCCTCTTTACATTGCATCCCTCGATCCGAACCGGCCTAAGAAAAGTGGGCAATCAGTTGCCAATCAAGGTACTTATATGATAACACCTTGCAATTTTTCTATTTGTGATAATTCGACCTGAGTATTGGATATCGGTAGTCCTTTTAATATTTGCAATTCGTTGCAGGGGCTACAAGTCAGTAAGAGGTTTGAAGAAGGAGAAAGGTTCCTGAATGTTGGAGATGGAAGACCAGTTCCAGTTCTAGCTTTAGGAATTCTTAAACTTGAATTCAGCTCTCATGTAAATGTCCTTAGTGATTGTCACTATTGTCCAAGTTTTCTATTGAATATCATTTCTGTAGGCCTTTTGGCCAAAAATGGTTATGAAATATCAATAAAAAAGGATTATTGCAATGTCATTTGGAATGGTGTTGTTGTAATGAATGGAATTCTGAGTAATGTCATTTACATTTTGTCACAGCCTGTTCATGTAATGTATAAATCCAATAAGCGCCCTAGAATAGATAATGTCACGGATGTCTACCTTTGGCATCATAGGCTAGGTCATATTAACAAGAATAGGATGAACAGGTTAAGTAAAGAGGGAATCCTTGATGTTAATGATTGTGAATCATTGACAACCTGTGAATCATGTCTTCTTGGTAAAATGACCAAATCACCTTTTATCGGAAAAGGTGAACGAGCCAGTGATTTATTGACCCTTGTACATTCTGATGTATGTGGGCCAATGAGCACAGATGCTAGAGGTGGGTATTCATATTTCATTACGTTTACAGACGACCTTTCTAGGTATGGTTATGTCTATTTAATGAGACATAAATCTGAATCATTTGAAATGTTCAAATTATATCGTAATGAAGTAGAAAAACAAACTGGAAAGAGTATTAAAACTCTTCGATCAGATCGAGGAGGTGAATACCTCTCCAGTGAATTTTTGACATATCTAGGAGAAAATGGGATTCTCTCCCAATGGACTCCTCCTGGTACACCACAATATAATGGTGTGTCAGAAAGGAGAAATCGAACTCTGTTAGACATGGTTCGATCCATGATGGGGTTTGCTAATCTGCCCATATCCTTTTGGGGATATGCTCTTGAGTCAGCCTGCTATATTCTAAATAAGGTTCCAAGTAAGTCTGTAAATAAAACACCACATGAGATGTGGACTGGACGTAAGCCGATGCTCTCTCACCTTAGGATTTGGGGGTGTCCAGCGTACGTCAAACGTTTGAAGACAGACAAACTTGAACCCAAGTCTGACAAATGTTTCTTTGTTGGTTACCCTAAAGAAACTAAAGGATATTACTTCTACTTTGCTGAAGAACAAAAGTTGTTCGTAAGCAATAGAGCAATTTTCTTAGAAAAGGAATTCCTTGGTGAAGGAACAAATAGCTCTAATGTTGAGCTTAGAGAAGTTCAACATGTAGAAGATCCGACACCATCTACTGAACCAGTTGAGTCGGATTTGATTAGATCAGATCCAGAACCCATATTAGATGCACCATTAAGGCGATCGGGTAGAGTACCCCGTCAGCCGGATAGATACTACGGTTTCTTGGTCCGGGATGGGGATCCTATCGAACTTGATGAAAACGATGAGGATCTGATCACATATATGGATGCAATGCAGAGGTATGACTCTGATAAATGGCTTGGAGCCATGCAATCCGAAATGAAATCCATGAAGGTCAATGATGTTTGGACATTAGTTGACCCACCCGAAGGAATTAAATCCATAGGGTGTAAGTGGATATTCAAAAGGAAACGGGGCGCAGACGGAAAGGTAGAGACCTATAAAGTCCGTCTGGTTGCCAAGGGTTATCGTCAACGTTATGGTATTGACTATGACGAGACGTTTTCTCCTGTGGCAATGCTCAAGTCCATTCGGATTGTGCTTGCGATAGCAGCACATTTAGACTATGAAATCTGGCAAATGGATGTAAAGACCGCATTTCTAAATGGAGATTTAGAAGAGGAAGTGTATATGATACAACCTGAAGGTTTTACATCTGCAAATGAGTCTAAAGTGTGCAAGCTTCAAAAATCCATTTATGGATTAAAGCAAGCTTCACGGAGTTGGAATATACGTTTTGATAAGGTAATCAAAACATATGGCTTCATTAAGAATGAAGAGGAACCTTGCATTTATAAATGGGCAAATGGTTCAGTTATTATATTTCTTATTTTGTATGTGGATGACATTCTTTTAATCGGGAATGACATTCCTGCATTACAAGGAATAAAGGTTTGGCTATCATCTCAATTTGCCATGAAGGATTTGGGAGAAGCATCTTACATCCTAGGGATGAAGATCTATAGAGATAGATCTAGAAGATTGCTTGGATTATCCCAATCCACATACATTGATACTATACTGAAGAGGTTCAGTATGATTAATTCCAAGAAAGGCTATCTTTCGATGGGCCATGGAATTAACCTCTCTAAAAGGGATTGTCCGACAACCCCTCAAGAAAGAGAGAGTATGGATAGAATTCCATATGCTTCGGCAGTGGGATCTATAATGTATGCCATGACATGTACTAGACCAGACGTGGCATACTCACTAGGAGTAGTGAGCAGATACCAGTCTGATCCAGGTAGCAACCACTAGAAGGTTGTAAAAACCATCCTCAAGTATTTGAGAAATACTAAAGATCAGTGGCTTGTCTATGGTGATTCTGACTTAAAACTTGAGGGATATACTGATTCAAGTTTTCAGTCAGATCAAGATGATATATCTTCACTCTTAAGGGTGGGGCCATCTGCTGGAAGAGTTCCAAGCAGCATACAGTGGCAGATTCTACATGTGAAGTAGAATATATCGCAGCATCTGATGCCGCCAAGAAAGCTGTATGGTTGCGGAAGTTCATCACCGAGCTTGGAGTGACACCCTCCATTGATGGTCCAGTGCCTGTATTTTGTGACAATACTGGGGCCATAGCTCAAGCAAGAGAACCCAAAGCACATCAGCGGACCAAGCATATTCTACGTCGCTACCACCTGGTTCGAGAGATCATCGATCGAGGTGATATTGATCTTCAGAAGATTGACACAAAAGAAAATCTGGCTGACCCATTTACCAAAGTCCTCGGCATCAAAGAGTTCGACGAACACAAGTCGAAGATGGGTATTAGATACTGTGCCGATTGGCATTAGGCTAAGTGGGAGTTGTTGGAATTTGTATCCTAAATGTCAATCGTCAGCATATTGATGATTGAATTTTGTAAATGAATTGACAAATTAATAAAGTGTTATTTGGCATTATTCATCATTTCATCTTCAAATGAACTCTTATATGATGAAGTCCTTAGGACTTATGTTATGATAAAGGAGGATTTATCTTTGAGTCCTTAAACTTGTTTGCAACGAAATGATATGTTGTTACTAGGACGATAACATTATCGAGATTAGGTCGTTGTGTGACATATACGTTGGTTGTCCTCTTAACCAAGGAGTGTGGAGACACTGGTATGCCACACAAGTGAAGTGTAGAAGTACATTTCACTAAACGTGACCAATTCCGGAACGCTCTACTGTCGAGAGATGTTCCGAGTGGATATGGGTATAAGTTTGGCCCTCTGACCTGAGACCGCAACCTGTGACTAGCAAGCAACTCACTGTACTTTGGTACCGGATTACCTGAATTTCTAATTCAGTGACGGAAGGTCACTGGGTGCAGTCAAGTACTTGCGTAGTCAGTTGTGAGTCAAGATGGAATTGACCCCTCCTGAAAACAGGAGATAATGTCTTGTGATTAATTTAGCAAAACCTTGGCCAGGGTAATCCCAGTGAGGAGTCACGGGATATCTAAAGTTAATCACATAATGGATGTACTAATTATAGGGTTGACAGTGAGCTCTAAGTCATCCTGGCATTAGGAGTCAAAGGGATTGAATTATACAGTAACCATAGTTCAGGGTTCCAGAATATTTGCTTCGCATATATTCGACCTATCCGGACGTCGGGTACCATTGCTAGATGGTCACATCGATTAGTGTAGAAAATTGTTCCTATACTACCGGCTTAGGTTCGAACCAATGAGGTCACACGCATAGAAGATTCCTGATTGATCAAGAAAGCTGATGAATGATTAAGAATCATTCAGGGGTAATTTGGTCAATTTGATTGGCAATTATCTTATAAAATAATTAAAGTAATTATTGAAGGATTAATTAGTAATTAAATTACTAATAAACTCAATTTGATTGAGTAATTGTGCTAAGGATGAGCCAAATTGAATTGGATTCAAGTTTGGGCTCAATCAGGGTTTTGACCTGATTGGATTAGGTCAGAACCAAAAAGGACTTAAGCTGATCAAATTAATTTTAAATTAATTTGTTCTTAATTGGGGATTGACCTAATTGAATTAGGTCCAATACAAAGTAATAATTCAATTTGATTGAGTTTGCATGAGCCAAAATTGAATTGGATTCAATTTGAGCTCAATCAGGGTCTGACCTGATTAGATTGGGTTCAACCAAATTGCTTTGTTTTAATTCGGGTTTGACCAAATTTGATTAGGTGCAACCCAAGGGGATTAGGCTCAGATGATGTGGAAATTATTGGTGACATGGAATTGGATTTCATGAATTTTAAATAAACCAAAATTATTGCATGGCACATGGACCCATTGCTCGACACATGGCGACATTGTTTGTTATTTGAATTTAAATTCAAACATTAAGCAATGTGTTAAATGATTTTAATCACTCAAACCATCAGCCAAGGTGGCGTCTGAGTTTTTGAATGGATTAAATTCGAATTTCAAGAGGTGATTTCGAAATTATGAAGTGTTTTACCTTGCCGCATGGATTTCAAATTCCTTCCCTCTTGCACATGTGTTTAAAATTTGAATTTTAATCAGATTTGGTTGAGATCTGATTTGGGTTGTTCCTATTCCTTTGCATGTGCCAACTAAAAGAGGTTTTCTAAAAATAAATTTCAAATTTTGAATGAAAATTCGGAGGCCATTAAAAGGGGTCAAACATGGGCACCAAAAACACATCCATTGCAGCCTTCTTCCTCACCCGCCTCCTCCTCCTCTTCTTCTCCATTTTAGATAGGGTTTTCAGGGTGAATATCTAGAAGATTCAAGATCAGATCTGAGTCCTCTACTTTCCTTACAAACCTCATCTCTATCTGCTTCAAGACGATTGATCAAGAGTTGATTGAATCCCGGCGGGCAGATTTCAGCTTTCAAGTGTTCTGCAGCTGCTAGCACTGTTGCGGAAGAAGATCCTTCAGGACTTCGCGTGTACTTCTCGTAGAGGCCATTTGTGTGCGTGGCTGCGAAGTCAAGAATCAGATTCACAACTTTCATCCATCATAAAAGGTATTAATCTAGCATTAATCATTTATTATGGTGTCAAGGTCTAGGTCCAATTTTTCGAGGTTTTACCCTCTTTTGGGGCTCCTCACGGAGATATCTCCAGAATCCATTCGATGGATATTCGTAGATTAATTGGAATAGAGTTCTTAAGTTTCAGATCTGATAGTTAATCATGCATAAAAGTTTTAGCATAATTGTTTAAACGATTCCGGCATAATCCTATATGTTCTTAAGGTGCTGATTTCTAGATTTGATCTTGTAAGCATGCATGAATTAAATTGTTTGATTCGGTTTTTCCGCTGCGTTTTAAAACTTAAAAAGAACTACGTATGGCTTGATCCCCCTTATGAAGGGGTACGTAGGCAACCCGATCAGGTTCAGCCATGGTTTTTAAGAAAAAAAAAAAAATTCAGCATGCTAAACACCGAAGAACCTAGGATTCACTTTCACATCTGCCCTCAATCTGCCGATCTGGCATCCTACTGATCAAAGTGTGGAGATCCCTAGCTCGCACCTGCGCTCGGCCCGTCGGCAACCAAACTAGCATGTCCGGCACCTCCTGCATGGGAATCGGAAGATCCATAATCATCGCTGCCATCTGCTCCCCAAACACCTCCCGAATTAGTCCCTCCCTCCAACAGCCCCCCTCTAGGTCCAGCAGGTCACTGACCCTATATCCAGCAATCCTCGTCGAGTCCACCAAGGTCGGAAGTCAGCTAATCGGCTGCTCAGTCACCTACCTGTCCTCCAAAACATCTATAGACTGCCCATCCCCAATGGCCCATCTAATCTCCGGTAGCACCAGCGCAGCTCTGGCACACATCTCCCTTCACACCGGAGAATGAGAGCGGCCACCTCGCACTCCAGGTATTAGAGCTCCATATTTGGCCCTTATCAACGAGGACCACATACTATCAGGCTCTAACACAAATCTCGCCGCATGTCGTGCCGCTAGAACCTCCCGCCTAGCTATTAGAGACAACACCCCCAACCCACCGAACCTGATCAGCTGACACACCACCTCCCATGCCAACAAGTGGATACCACCTCTACCCCTGCTCCTTCCCCAGACAAAGTTCCTAAAAATCTGCTCAAGGGTCCTCACAAGAGACACCGGAATG
Source organism: Phoenix dactylifera (assembly GCF_009389715.1). Taxonomy (NCBI): domain Eukaryota; kingdom Viridiplantae; phylum Streptophyta; class Magnoliopsida; order Arecales; family Arecaceae; genus Phoenix; species Phoenix dactylifera. Next base: position 12,598,821 of record NC_052398.1, on the reverse strand, counting down.
AAGGAATTGGATAATAAAAAGATGGGGATCGAAGAAAGGACTGACCAAACTAATGTGACCCTCCCCATCATGGAAAGAGTATGCATCTGCCATCCCTTCAGTCTGTGCCTGATACTAAGCTTGAGTGAGGAGCAGTCCCTGCTACGCAGCTGCCGACTAGAGATCGGGACCCCCAAGTACCTCAGCATGCCCTCCTGCTTGCCCACTCCTAAAATCTCTAAGATCGAATTCTTCACTGCCGGCCTGATCCTCGGGCTAAAACATCCAGAAGACTTCCCCAAGTTGACTCTCTGTCCCGATACCTCACAATAGTGCCAAAGAATCCTGCGAAGGACCTCCGTGGTCTGCCTCGTAGCCCGGGTAAGCAATAAACAGTCATCGGCAAAAAGAAGGTGAGATAACGAAGGAGCCCCCTCCACCGGTCTATAAACTTCCATCTCCTGAGTGGCCATCGCTCTTCTGAGAGCTCTGGACAGCGCATTCGCACAATAATAAACAATAGTGGCGAGAGGGGACATCACTGTCGTAGCCCTCCAGCAAACTCAAAAAAGCAGGATGGCGAGCCATTCACCAAGATGGCAAATGAAGGAGCCCTCACACATCCCATAACTCAGCTGATCTATGTCTCATGAAAGCCAAACTCCTGCATAGACTGCAGCAAAAAATCCCAACTCATCCAGTTGTAGGCCCTCTCCATATCGAGCTTGATCCCCATCAAGCTCCTCCTCATCGGGGCTCTATGCAAGTCAAACATAAACTACTGAGCAATCAGCACATTATCTGAAATACTCTGCCCTCCCAAAAAAGCAGCCTACTTCGGACTGATCAACCTTGGAAGAATATGAAGGAAACATTTCCCGAGTTGTCCGATAAAATCGAACGTGTTGCCCAAGGTGACAAGCCAAGAGGAGGGGGGTGAATTGGTTTCTTTTAAATTTTGGTATTTTAAAAGTTTTCTTAATTAAGTGCGGTGGATGCTTTCTTAAATTATTTGAATGAGTTAAACTAGAACAAAGATGGAAGATAATGCAAGAATAAATGTAAGCACATGCACAACACAAACACAACAATATATAGTGGTTCGGTGCTCTCCTTAGCACCTACGTCCACTCCCCAAGCGACCCCTTGGGAATTCACTATAATCTCGCGGATTACAGTTGGATTGTTTTCCGGGCTCACAATCCAAAAACCTTTGTTGGTTTTACGGGCTCACCAACGAACCTATACACTTTGGTTTTCCGGGTTCACCAAAAACCTTTGTTGGTTTTGCGGGCTCACCAACGAACCTTTACACTTTGGTTTTCCGAGTTCACCAAAAACCTTTGTTGGTTTTGCGGGCTCACCAACGAACCTTTGCACTTTGGTTTTCCGGGTTCACCAAAAACCTTTGTTGGTTTTGCGGGCTTACCAACGAACCTTTACAAAGTGTTTAACAAATGAAAAGAAAAGATTCAAACTCCTAAATGAGCATATGAAACAATATAAACTACAAAGAAGAGTTAGAAAGTATTTATCGCTTTGAAGTGGCTTTGCTCTTCTTTGTCAAGGATGCTTCACTCTTCAAGGGAGGATGGAGCTCTTGATGCCTCTTTGAATCTGCTCAATCCCTTTCTTTGATTCTTGAATGAAGCACTTGGATGAAGCTTGCCTTGCTAGGGTTCTCTCTTGAATGCACTTAATGTATTTTCCCAAAAGCTTGCTTCCTCTGATGAATACTCCCTCTTAAATACTTCTCCAACATCCAAATAGTCCTTTCTGACCGTTGGATTGAAGAAACTAGCCGTTTATAGCCGTTGGGAGTCCAAAAAGCATTTCTGCACAACTAGCCGTTATGTTCAGCCCGTGTTTGGGTCGGCTCAACCTGTCCTTGGGTCGACCCAACTTTGCCTTGGGTCGACTCAACCATTTCTTGGGTCGACCCTCTCAGTAACCACAGAAACCTCAATTTCAGCCTTTCTTCCCATGGGTCGACCCAACCATTCTTTGGGTCGACTCAAAGTTCACTTGGGTCGACTCAAATTCTTCTTGGGTCGACCCTCTCAGTAATTCCAGAGAACCGTTTTCTGTCTGTCTTTCTGTCTTGCTTTTTGGGTCGACCCTCTCAGAGTTTGGGTCGACTCAAGCTTGGGTCGACTCAACCACTGTGTGGGTCGACCCTCTCAGTGAATCCAGAGAGCATTCTTCCTTTGCGTTTTGAGGTTCTTTGGAGGTTGGGTCGACTCATGCTTACCTTGGGTCGACCCAACTCACTGTTCATTTGTGCTGTTTTTGCAGGAGTGTGCCAGATGATTCCTAGATGTGCCGGGGTCGACCCAATCAACCTATGGGTCGACTCAATCCACACTTTGCTGCATTCTCAAGGTTAGATTCATCCAAATGAACAAGACCATACATATATTTTTAATTAAACAAATGTACTGAGAGTAATGAACTTATAAATGAAGTATCAATTTAACTTATAGCATGCTCTAGATAATTACTTGTTAATCATCAAAATAACACTATCATCCTCAATCTCCCCCTTTTTGATGATTACAAAATAAAGAGTATAAGCCTATTGATACTTGTCTTTAAAATCAGTTTATAAAAGTGATTGAATTTCAGAATTTCAGCTTTTCATATATACTTGTGAAATCTCCCCCTATATTATTCAAAATTTGCCAATTTGACTTTTTGAATGGCTCCCCCTTTCATTTATAATTCATTAGCAATGAAACTTCAAAAATTTGAGATATCATATGAGTTTCAGGTTATGTATCGGGGTGCGAGAGGAGCGTGCCAAGTTCTGAATTATGATAGAAATTTTTGATCTGATGATTTTCATTGTTACAAATTGCTCCCCCTTAGATATATAAGCTTTCTTATATGATTTTCAATTTGTTTGCCCATTTATTTCTCTTTTCGTTTCATAACTTCTTTACTCACTCTTTCTCACAAAGTTAATACTCTTTCTTTAAACACTATCTTTACTTCTCCCAAAATTAATACTCTTTCTTAACTTCTCAAATGAAATACTCTTTCTTTTCTTAAAGTGAATATTCTATCTTTTCTTCTCCCCCTTTATATACTCTTTTCTTCTCTTCTCCTTTATATACTCTTTCCTTCTCTTCTCCCCCTTTTTGTTATCATCAAAACATATATATGGAAAAAGATGCAATTAAGAACAAACTTCAGACTTCATTGATCACAATAGGAACATTTTAGTATATCAAAAGCAAAAGCAAATACAATACTCCTCAATCAAAGTTTAAAGATGCATGATAACCACCAAATACATATGAGAACTAGATACATATCCTAGTCTCTAAACAAGATCGTGAGACTCTCCCGGATCGCTTGGCTACGGCTCTCTCGGGTCCCATTTCTCCAAGATCTTGAAGTAATCTACTGTTTGGAGATGATTGGAGAAGATTTGAGAGTGGAAAATAAGGTTTTCGGAAGAGGACAAAGGGTAAACAGTGCCCTAGATAGCTCACGGGTCCCCCTTTTAACAGTGGGATCCCGACGTTGGGTCGACTCAAGAATTTTTTTGGGTCGACTCAACGTTGGGTCGACCCTATTCTGGGTTGGGTCGACCCAAGTGCAGAACTTTTCTTTTCTCTTCCTTTTTGCTTCTAAAAATTTTTCTTGCTTCCAATCCATATAAATTCTTTCTGGGACAATGATACATGAGTAAGGAATCTATAGATTACAAGTTTGACTCATGTTTCATAGGTTTTTAGAAATGGGAGGAATGTATCATGAGACTGCTTGCTTCCTTTTATATCTCTTCAATAAAACGGATCACATATGCCTAATTTCCTCCTTAGCGTGCAGAATCTATCTTCACTCAAGGGTTTTGTGAATATGTCGGCTAATTGTTTTTCAGTGCATATATGCTCATATGTTTCCATTTTGCACATGATCCCTAATAAAATGATATCTTATTTCTATGTGTTTGGCTTTAGGAATGAGATATTTAGAATGTAAGCCAGAAGTGATCTCTAAATGTAGAGTCCAAAGATAGTTTTGAAATCAAGTGTAGATGGAATCTTTTTCAAGTTATTTCAAGGAGTATCAAGAATAATATTCAAAGAAAGCACGAATGAAAATCCAATATCCTCCTTTTTTTTTTTTAATATATTAAGTATATAGCAACATGAGAGCAATCTAATTAATTTTTAGAGTATAGTATAAGAGCAGATAAAGATCAAAACTTATATACTCAAAAAATATAAGATTATGTTGAATTCTTAATTCTTAATGACTTCAAAGTTCTTTCATGATATAAAAGTATTGGAGCATAGATACCAAGACATGAATTTATGCAATGTAGGATATATAAAATTCAGGGCTTTGAAAGTTCTTTTAAACCTCTCTTAAAGACTTTCTTTTACTCCTTTAAAGATCATAGCATCAAAATCAATTAAAATAAATTGGCTCATGATTGAAACACTAAAGTGCAAGCCAATAAGAGCTCATTAGTAGATTCCAAAGTAAATTTCCAATACTAAGACAAATGGAATCCTTTTCACTTAGTTTTCAAAACAAGTGATTTACCAATTAAGTACAGATAAAAATCCAACTTTCAAAAGATATTCAATGAAGCACAAAGTTTAATACCACTTTACATTTAGTATTCTTTCTCTTATCTTTAGTTGAATTTCAGATTTTAATGATAAACGTGAATAAAACTGAACCTTTATGATATCAAGAATGTAGAGTGATCTAGAATTATTCAAAATTTATAGCAATCACTCTTTTTAATCTTTTAAGAACAAGTTATGCTTCCTCTTAATCTTTGAGAAAATGTACTGAAATATTAATCAGAAAATGATTCATTTGAAGCTCAAATTCTTTCAAAAGCATTTACATTTTCTTTCTTTTAAGAATCATTTGAGTGAGCTGAAATATTTTTAGACTTGAGATCATTCACTCTTTTAATAATATATATACATATATATTTTGATGAAAGTCTTTAACAATGTAGGAGAGGAAAAATATATAGATGATCATTGAAGTATATGTATTTATAGAACTCAATTTCTTAATCAAGGTTTTTCAGCAATGTATATATGAAGCACAATAAATCTTTTCAATATCAAAATAAAATCATATATTAAAAATATTTGTTTGCAATCAAGATCATCAAAAGACACATCATTCAGACCAATATTAGTACACTTTGAAGATAAGAAATGATATGTTTCAGATGCGTATCGGGGCAAGCAATCAAGGCATCAGAATTATTCTATTTTTCTTAAGCTGTAATTTTATCTAGAAATTCATATTGAGTTTAAGCTTTTATATAAAATCAGATTCTGAATTTCATAAAGATTCTCAAGGAGGCTTTCAAAGTTGTAATTTGAGATATGTATCTTCTCATTGTAGCTCATCTTAAATCATTACGATTGAAAATACATATTTCAAGAACATTAGAGCACATCCAGAATCTTTGTAATTCATATTGAATTTTGGTACAAATTGGAGGACATGATGTTCTAATGTTAGGCAAGATAAAAGATAAATCAGAATCAATTCATTTTGCCTAATTTGCAAATTCAAATTATGCTTTTCTTTTATTTTTCAAAATATATTCATTAAAACAGAATGATGTTGTTGTTGGTAATACCATGTTTCAATCAAATTTTATAGGCCTGAAGCATTACCAGTTATATTTAGGAAAGATCTTTGTTGTTTGAATATTGAAGACACATAATTCAAAATATCATGTCACATGCAAAACATAATATGCATTAAGTCATAACATCATGTATTAAAACATTAAGAGCAAGCATGTCAAAGATCAAAATTTATTCTTTTCAAATAAACTCTCCCTATTTATATATAATTCTACACTGATTTTATCCTTAAGGTGTGTTTTCAAGTGATCGAAACTTCATTTGGCTTTTCACAAGCTTTTTATATACTTTCATTTATCTTGTCATTCATTTCCTTATTTTTGAATTTCTTCCTTTAACCATTTAGTGAACATTCTAATCTTCATTTCTTTTGGTATTACTTTTCTATGCTCTATACTCTATTTGCTCCCTATCCGGTGGAGTTGGAAGGGGCACGAGGTACTACCACTAGCCTCCCTCTTGTGCCGTCCCTAATATGCCCTACACCGAATAGTTGGGTCAAATAGTGTCGGGTACTACCACTAGCCTCCCCATTGACACCATCCCTATGATGAGCAATATAGAAGGTTTAAAATGTTCACTTCAAACTTTTTCTGTAATTAATTACGGATTTTATCTCTTCCAAAGGAATGTTCATATTAGTCTCACAATTGTGCCGAATGTATTATGCTTGTTTTGCTTTTTCTTAAGATTGAAGTATTTGTCTTTACTTAGATTTTACTTCTCTTGAATAATATCCATTCTCTTTTCTTTATCTCTCTCTCTTTTTGTTATTCTCAAGTAATTTACATGAAAGAGCAGAATAAAGAAATAATCTTATATGCTGCATATGCATGTATATCATGCAAACAGCATTTTCATTATGCCCAATGATTCATAGCTTATCACAAGTTATTTTGAATTAGAGATTTGAGGCATAAACTTGTGTATTTCATGGTTATGCATTATATAGGAAAAAGTAAACTTCAATTTAATCACACCATGAAACAATCATCATTAGCATGAGAATGAAGCATGATATCAAGATGATCAGCAATTAAGGGTTTAATCATGCTACCATATAATTTCAGACTATTGATTTTGCTCAACTAACTCACAAGAGAAGAGTTTAGATTACCAGTGCATTTAGCATTCTTCAAGCCAAATACCTTTTAGATTCTTTACACCCTTGGCTGAAGAAAATCTTCCTCTTTTTTTTTGTTTCCAAGAGAATGTTTATTGTATCTTTCATCGAGGTGTCCTTCAAGTTGAAATTTCTTGCTCACAAATCCTGTATCATTAGCAAAATCTTTTTCTTTTCTTGAAGGCAATTCATTAGGTTCTCTAGGATACAAAAACATTCATACAACATATTTCTTAACTAGATGACTCAACATAAGATATGACAATAATTGAATATTAAGTCACTTCACTCAAGAGATTGTCTAAATATAAGCAAGCACAAGTCACTTGAACTAAAGAGATAACTTCATTAAGTAAAATGGTTCAAGGACAAGCATGTGAGGTAATAGAAGGATTCATCAAGGTCAAATCAATTTTTTTTTTATTTTCAGAATTAATTTAGCTTAGATTCTATTTGCTTAAGATAATTATCAATAAGATATACAAGTTGAGTTTTAATCAAATTATCTTAAACAATTGTTTCTATCAAAATTCAGATTGTTACATAGAATCAAAGTGATAAACTATATTCTCAATAAAAGATCTAGTTTTAATAAGAATAATATAAATTGATCTTTCTACAACTAGTATCTTTTCATTGAATATTCTATATGCATTGTTCAAAGAGTAATATCCAAAGAAATACTTGTTTTATCAGATTTGGCATATATTTCATTCTTGAGAACATAATATGTATAACTGAAAAACATGAAGGTATGCAACATTTGATTCTCTGTTTTTCATGAGTTCACATGGGGTTTTCTTTAAAAATAGATTTAATATAAACCTTATAATATGACAAGCTGTGATGATGGTATTAATCAACTGCTATCACAAAGCATTGTCCTTACACAACAAAGGTTCTATATTTTTTTTTTTATATATATTTTTATAACCCCTATATGCAATAGTGTTCTTGGTGCAAGCACAATTGTATTCAATACCATTTTATCAACAAATTGGTTTTCAAGGCTGTGCCATGAATTTTCACAGTTTGCAAACTTTTTTCATTTGAAACCTTTTGTAAGTTTGTGCCAAAGCAGAAAATATTTCAATTTAAGTGCCAAGAATAAAACCAACATTAGCTTTGAGAAATCATCCATAATTACAAAATTAGAGAGCTTATCTCCTAGGTTCACAATCCTAGAGATCCAAATAAGTTCTTATGAAGAGTTTTCAAAGGCTAAAAGGTGAAAACAATATTTTCAGATTTAGAAATGATTCTAGTTTGTTTTTCTAAATGACATACATAGCAAACTTTGACCTTGCAAAGAATAATCTAAGTGAACCAATGACAAGGTCTTTTGAGATCAAGTCCATACTAGTATGAGTTGATTTTATATGCCAAAACTAGACTCTTTAATCTTGGTATTCTTAATGCATATATTTAAAAAAAAATTATACCAAGTAGACATTCTTATGTTTGTGATCAATAGAAGATAATGTCATGGATAAGACCTCTCAATCAAGCATATAGAGAATTTAAAGAGTTATTCTAAGAGTATTGATTAAGCAAGTTATCCATCAATAACTGAAGCATAATATAGAAAGATGGAGTGATTTGGATATATTTTCTTTTCATGCCAAAAGTATCACTTATATCACAGAAATGATTAATACCTGCAATTTATGTTTTAATTGGATACTAAGGCAAAGAGAATGATGATATGCAAGGATTACTAATTTCATTTCAATTACTTTTCTTAAGTATATTTTAAGTTTCATTCTTTAATATATGTCTAGAGCACCCAATGTCTAAATTAACATCTTTTGGTTGGAGCCTTGAGTGCTAGATACACTTACAGAAAATATTCAGATTTTCAACTTAGGAACCCAAGCTCTTTTGGGTCCTTGTAGATTAGCTATTATTGTTCCTTTTGGAACCCATATTTTCTTAATAGCTATTTTGTCCATAGACTTGCAAATTTTAGGATTACAAGGAGTGAATTTCTGCATCATCTTGTTAAATTTAACAAACATAGATTTAACATGAGTAGTAGATAAACTTACAATTTTCTGTTTTTGCCTATTAGGTTCATCAGATAAATTAGAATCTGTTTTAGGACAGATAGTAGAGGATTTAACACACATGTCATTAAGGGATTTTTGTGTGTACCAAGATTGATATCCTAATCCATCCTTTTCAAATTCAGCTCTTTGATTATTTATCATTAAGTTCAGCTTTTCAGAGCTAATAGTAAATTTTTCAACTATAGGCTTAAATTTGTTAACTTCTTTAGTTAACCTTTCATTGTCTTCTGAAAGCAATTTATTATTTTTCTTAAGTTTATCATAGCTTTCAGTGAGAAGTTGGTTTTTCTGATTTAGTTCTTTATTTTTCTCAATTAAGATTTTAGTTTCATTAGTATGTTTCTTAATTAGTGTTTCATAATGATTAGACAGTTTCATTTTTTCATTTACTAGGATTTTCTTTTCATTCTTCAGGTTCTTATTTTTACAAATGAGTTTCTTATGTTCTTTCATTAGATCAAGAAATGCATCATGTAACTCATTAAGTGTAAAATTATCTTCAGTTTTATCATATACTTCATATTCAGAAGAGGAGACACTTTGTGTTTCAACACATACCTCGTTCTTGTGTGCCACAAGGCATAGGTTTTCAATATCTGCTTGCCTCTCATCTTCTTCAAAGCTAATTTTTGATTTGCTAAAAATGTTAGTGCTTTCATATTTAACCTCAAGCATATTCCATATGTCTTTAGCAGTTATGCAAGAAGATATGTAATTAAATTCACTATCATCTAATGCACAAAATAGAATATTCATGGCTTTTGCATTTTGCTGAGCCCTTTCTTTATCATGATTAGTGTTTGTGTGTAGCCCATTGACTATGATACTCCATAAATTGTAGTCATGTGCTTGAATGAAAATGCGCATGCGTGCTTTCCAATATATGTAGTTTATACCATCAAATAGTGGAGGTCTATCAATTAATTGTCCCTCACTCATAGAACATCCCACTTGGGTTGTCATGATCTTTAACTCTTGATTGTGAGATCAATGAGTACTATTAGAGCACCTTGCTCTGATACCACTGGTTGCCCAAGGTGACAAGCCAAGAGGGGGGGTGAATTGGTTTCTTTTAAATTTTGGTGTTTTAAAAGTTTTCTTAATTAAGTGCGGTGGATGCTTTCTTAAATTATTTGAATGAGTTAAACTAGAACAAAGATGGAAGATAATGCAAGAATAAATGTAAGCACATGCACAACACAAACACAACAATATATAGTGGTTCGGTGCTCTCCTTAGCACCTACGTCCACTCCCCAAGCGACCCCTTGGGAATTCACTATAATCTCGCGGATTACAGTTGGATTGTTTTCCGGGCTCACAATCCAAAAACCTTTGTTGGTTTTACGGGCTCACCAACGAACCTATACACTTTGGTTTTCCGGGTTCACCAAAAACCTTTGTTGGTTTTGCGGGCTCACCAACGAACCTTTACACTTTGATTTTCCGGGTTCACCAAAAACCTTTGTTGGTTTTGCGGGCTCACCAACGAACCTTTGCACTTTGGTTTTCCGGGTTCACCAAAAACCTTTGTTGGTTTTGCGGGCTTACCAACGAACCTTTACAAAGTGTTTAACAAATGAAAAGAAAAGATTCAAACTCCTAAATGAGCATATGAAACAATATAAACTACAAAGAAGAGTTAGAAAGTATTTATCGCTTTGAAGTGGCTTTGCTCTTCTTTGTCAAGGATGCTTCACTCTTCAAGGGAGGATGGAGCTCTTGATGCCTCTTTGAATCTGCTCAATCCCTTTCTTTGATTCTTGAATGAAGCACTTGGATGAAGCTTGCCTTGCTAGGGTTCTCTCTTGAATGCACTTAATGTATTTTCCCAAAAGCTTGCTTCCTCTGATGAATACTCCCTCTTAAATACTTCTCCAACATCCAAATAGTCCTTTCTGACCGTTGGATTGAAGAAACTAGCCGTTTATAGCCGTTGGGAGTCCAAAAAGCATTTCTGCACAACTAGCCGTTATGTTCAGCCCGTGTTTGGGTCGGCTCAACCTGTCCTTGGGTCGACCCAACTTTGCCTTGGGTCGACTCAACCATTTCTTGGGTCGACCCTCTCAGTAACCACAGAAACCTCAATTTCAGCCTTTCTTCCCATGGGTCGACCCAACCATTCTTTGGGTCGACTCAAAGTTCACTTGGGTCGACTCAAATTCTTCTTGGGTCGACCCTCTCAGTAATTCCAGAGAACCGTTTTCTGTCTGTCTTTCTGTCTTGCCCTTTGGGTCGACCCTCTCAGAGTTTGGGTCGACTCAAGCTTGGGTCGACTCAACCACTGTGTGGGTCGACCCTCTCAGTGAATCCAGAGAGCATTCTTCCTTTGCGTTTTGAGGTTCTTTGGAGGTTGGGTCGACTCATGCTTACCTTGGGTCGACCCAACTCACTGTTCATTTGTGCTGTTTTTGCAGGAGTGTGCCAGATGATTCCTAGATGTGCCGGGGTCGACCCAATCAACCTATGGGTCGACTCAATCCACACTTTGCTGCATTCTCAAGGTTAGATTCATCCAAATGAACAAGACCATACATATATTTTCAATTAAACAAATGTACTGAGAGTAATGAACTTATAAATGAAGTATCAATTTAACTTAAAGCATGCTCTAGATAATTACTTGTTAATCATCAAAATAACACTATCATCCTCAGAACGCCAGGCATGAAAATCAGTTTAAATTTTTTTTTATTTTATTTATAACAATTATAAATATTAAATTTAACTTTTATGTAAAATTACCTCAAGCCCGTAGCGGAAGTTGGTCGATGTAATTTGAATCTGGATCTGGATCTAGATCCCTGAAGGTAGCTCTGCAAGGCCTGGATCTGCAAGCCCTCTACTTCGCACGCACGTCAAGCTTCGCAAGAAGGTTGGATGATGTCTTTACTCGTGCAAAACAATCTTTTGCAAAAGGACCCTTGGAAGAAAGGAAAACTAAAAAAAGGACCTTCCTATTTCTTTCTTTCTTCTCTTTCTTTCTTTCTTCGGTTTCTTTCTCCCATTTGTTCACAGCACGCCTAGGCCGAACAGACACCCGTCTCTTGATCCTGATCACAGAGGAATGGAAGGGAGGAGAGGACGCCGGACCTGGGCCGAACTCCAAACCACCAGAAAGAGAGAGAAACTCCTTCCTCACTCTTCTTCTTCTTCACAGAATCAACCTATCTCTCTGTCTCACGTTTTCTTCCCAAGAAAATTTTTTCTCTCTCTCTCTTCGAGAGGAAACGGTGGCCTACAAATAGGCCAACGCTGAGAGGAGTTAAGAGGCGTAATGGTCTAGCGTTATTGAATTCATTCATTATCAAATATGAATGAATTTGATAACGATTGTTTCAAAAACAACCGTGGAATAAAACAGTGATTAATGTCAATTATTGCCGGATTTCAAAAATCAAACTGGACTGGAATGTTGGCGGTTCAAAACCGCACATTCCGGTCCAGTCGGCCGTCTGGCCGGAGGCCGGTTGGCCGCGCAATCGCCGGTCGGAAGGGTTGCGGACGCGTGAAACAGAGAAGCTCTGTTTCATGCGTCCCAGGTGAGTCGCGGCTCACAAAAAAAATGCTAAGGGTCCATGTGAAGGGAGTGGTCCACGGGTCCATGGGATTTATTCACGGTCAGCAACCACTCTAAATGGGAAAAGTCAACTTGTGATACAAATGGGTTAGCCCATTTGATCATAAGTTAGTCTATTTGGTTCTAAACCAAATTTGCAGCCCATTTGAATGAATTTTTGACCCGAAAAAATTCCACATGAGTCTGACTCATAGGAGATTCAATTGGGTCTAGTTTTGGCTCGATCCAAGTCCGACTTAGATCAGAACAAATATGAAATTAAATCCCAATTAAATCATGATCGAGCCCAATTATACTAATTTAGACCCAATCAAATCCAATCTCAACAATTGAGTCCTGATCAAGTTCAATTATATTAATTAAAACTTGATTGACCCGAAATACAGACTTAATTAGTTGTTCATCCATGAAATTTAGCATGTACCTCATGTTCAGTGCTAGCTGAACATAGACAGAGCCAAATTCCAAATGACCCATAATTTAATTCTTAATTAAATTGGGTCAAGACCTTCCTACTTAGCTTGACTAATGTGCGTGACTCCGATAGGTTCGAACACTAAGCCGGTAGTACATGGACTACTCCATGCACTAATCGAGGTGACCATCTAGCAATGATACCCGACGTCCGGATAGATCAAATATGCAAAGCAACATTCAAGAACCTAGATGTATGGTTGTTGCATAATTCATCCCTATGACCTTCGATGCTCAAGATGACCTCAGAGTGGACTATCAAACTCTGGGTCCGGTCATTCATAGTGTATTTCAATTAATCAAATCAAGTGACTTATCACTTGGTTTATCCTGGCCAAGGTTTTACTGAATTGAAATACAGTGAGACATCAACTCCTAAAATCTGAAGCGGTCAATCCCATCTTGACTCATACACAGACTTCGCGAGTACTTGACTGCACCCAGCATCCTTCCGATCCCTGAATTAGAAATTCAGGTCATCCAGTGCCTAAGTACAGTGAGTTGCTTGCAAGTCACCGTGACAGTCTCAGGTCTAAGGGGTACTTATGTCCATACGTTTTACGAGCTAACTCCCGACAGTGGAGTGCTACGCAGGTGAGTCACTATTCAGTGACGATGTACTCCTACATCTCACCTGTATGCCATACAGTATCTCCACACTCCTTGGTTTAAGAGGACAACCAACTAAATGGCACACAACGACCTATACTTGACATAGCTATCGTCCAATTGACAGCTCGTCATTTGGTCGCGAACTGGTTTAAGGACTAAATGATAAAACCTCTTTTATCCACTAAATTAGTCCTAAGGACTTCATCACAATGCACAGGAGTTCAATTTGAAGATGCAACACTTGTGATGAATAGAAAATTGCCAGAATAAATTTTTATTCATTTTAATAAAACATATACATAATTCAATTTCTTACAACTAATAAATTGGCTTTGGGACACAATTTCCAACAGAATATCCCTCAACCTAACGGCAAGAATCTTCGTTGTCGCCTTGTACAAGGTCGTACACAGACTAATCGGGCGAAAATGGCCCAGCTCCGTGGCGTCCTGTCGTTTCGGTATCAATGTGATAAAGGTCTGCTGCCACTCAGTAGACATCGCAGATGTACAAAAAAATGATGTATGGCGGCCGTCACATCATGTCCAACTATCATCCAATACCTTTGAAAAAATAATGGTGGAAAACCATCAGGCCCCGGGGCCTTATCCCCCTCAAGGGCCCAGACCGCCTCCCTAACCTCCCTCTCCATAATCGGCTTGATCAGCGCTGCAGTCTCCTCCTCCGACACCCCGACCAAAGGCGCCGGTATGTCCTCTGAGCTCCTACCCCCGACTACTCGGTCCACCGTGTCCTGAAAAAGCTCTCCACAATCCGTCGAATCCGTGCCTCCATCTCCTTCACCATCCAGTTCGAGGTCCCTTGCTCCCTTCCATAGTGCCTCTATCTCCAACAATCATCAACCTTCAGTTGCTTTCTCTTTGAGCTCTGTTTTCACTGCAACTGTAATTTTGTATATGTCTTTTCGCTAGCGCATCATCAGATAAGTCAATCAGTTATATTGATAGACATGTCAGTATATCACATTAGTCAGACACATCAGTCTACCATATCGGCTTCTGAGTTGTTATGTCAACTCCTAATCTACTACATTAGCTTCTGAGATGCTATAATAGCTCGTGTTCTGCCGCATCAGGCTCTATGCTGCCACGTCAATTTTTGACCTACCACTATGTCAATCTTTGAGCTGCTATGTCAGTTTCTAGTCTATCACGTTAGCTTCTGAGTTACTATTCCAACTCTTTATCTAGTACATTAGTTTTTATGTATATTCGTGATCCAGTTTCCAAACTCGAGTTGGCACCTATATTACCATCTTGAGTTTGAGGGAGGATGTTCGAATAATTTTAGAGATCATGTAACAACCTACATCGCCCATGATATTTTTCTTTATTAGCGTGCTTTTGTATCAACCTATATTATTTTTCTTTATTAGCATGCTTTTGTTATAATGATTTTAGGGATCATATAACAACTTGTACAGTCAGTAATATTTTTTATTGTCAGTGTGATCCTATATCAACCTATATTATTTTTTTTATATGGAGTCTATACATAAGTATATATAACCTCTGAGATGTACTGAATATGATGGAATAAAGAAATAAAATAATTTTTCTCTTCTTTTCTTTTATTTTCCACTTCTGCAAATTTTAAAACACCAACAAAAGGTGATAAGACAAAGGCTCGTGTGTTTGCAGCCAAACCTTTACACAGATTATAAAGCGATATTTCACACAAGCACTGAGATACGAGATGCGGAAACAAGAAAATAAAGCAAGAAAGAAAGCTATGGGGAAAAGCTATTGCAAAGAAAAATTAAACGAAGCGCTGGCCGGAAGAAGTGATTATTAAAAGTGTTGCTGGAAATGGGACTCGGGGGCGGCCATCGGCTGAGAAGGAGGAGCTCTGGCGTGAGATGGCGGGTGGCGGTCCGTCGGCGGGCGGCGTCCTCCGGAGGACCTGCAAAAAGCTAGTGGTCGGGGTTTCCGGCGCCGGCCCTCCGATGCCTAAGTCAGAGGGGGCAAATGTATGAGACGAGAGGAAATATATCTTAGGAGTTTTAGAGTCCAACCCCTCCTCGATGGAGGGGTTCCTCTTTTATAGGAGGATACAAGATTACCTGTGATGTGACGAGGCGAACAGGTTACCGTCATGATTGAGCATGTCGTATAAATTAATGCATGATCGTGTGAATTAATGCATTGCCGTAGAAGATCAGGCCGGAGCCAGTGAGTCGTCGTGGCTGATCGAACGTAGCCGAGCGGGTCAGCTGTTTGCCGTGGAGGATTTGAGATCCGTAGATAGCATGCACATTGATTGTTGAGTGAGCCGGAGATCAGCAGAGGCCATGTGCATTGATTGTTGAGTGAGCCGGAGATCAGCAGAGGCTATGCGCATTGATTGTTGAGTGAGCCGGAGCAGGGCATGGTCCCTGGTCGAGATGCAGAAGGATGTGACCGCAACAGATGGGTAGCGAGGTCGGACTTCCGAGGTCGAGGGTGCTCAGGTCGGGTGCCCAGGTCGGGGGTCTTGGAGTCGAGCGTCTGGCCGGGCGCTGGATCGAGAGCCCTGAGGTCGGACTTTCAGTTGGGCATCCTGAAGTCGGATGCCTCCAGGTCGGACGCCCTCGGGTCGGACGCTTCTAGGTCGGGTGCCCTCAGGTTGGGCGCCTCTGGAGCTGGACATCTTCAGGTCGGGCGCCTCCAGGTCGGGCGCCTTCAATCACGTGCTGGCGATCTGCTCACGTGCTTCAGGGCGATTTATTTTTCCCCATCAAAAAGGATCTAAAAGAAAGCAAACGAGATTTAGGTTTAGCGATAGCTAATGGATTTCACAACCCTTTTTGCCATGGTTTTTTTTATTTTTTATTTTTAGTTTGAAGACTTTCCATGATTTTAAGTCTTAACTAAGAAACTGTTTGGTACTGCATCCATTTTCTATTTTGATTTTCTAACATCCAAGGAGGAAAATAAACTAGACTAAGCAAAACACTTTTACCGATATCTTTTTTATTTTTATAAGAAAAGTGAATTAGACTAATCCACCAAGAATCCAACTATTTTCATATACAAACTTTGTAAAAGCTCTTATATACTTTTACCGAAATGTTGCAAACAACTATATTGCAAATAGCACGAAATCTACTATTTTAATGCACCAATCTTGTGAGAACTCTTTCATAAGATTTATGCATTGCAGTAGTCGATTTCGTGCTATGTATGAAATTGGAATTTCTAGGTATCCTATGAGTTGCAATAAAATCTAAACAGAATAAGTAATCCAAGCTACATTAGTTTAGCTAGCAAGTTTTATGTAAGCACCTACGAGTTTGAAGTGGCAAGCAACCAAGTTGCAACTTTAGGTGCTAATTTGATTTCAAGTGAATTGCACCCATCGCATATAGCTTACGCTGAAACCAAGATTGCCAATGTACATACAACATTACGTTATTATATAACATTATAATGCTATAATATTGTATAGTCTATAATGAAAAATATGATATTAATAATATCAATAGATTTATATTAATAATATCATAGTATTATACAACTTATGACATGTTATGTCAGTATAACAATAAGGGTAGCAATATAATATAATATTGGTACTATTATTATGTCACCACAATCTTTAAAACACTATAATATTATAGGGCCACAATCGAATAAAATGATCTAATATCAGTATCAACAATGCAATGATATTATTAGTATAATAATACTATAATGGTATCATTTTTTATATGGTATTATGTCGTAATATAATGTATTGATATTATCACAACCATAGCTGAGGTATGATGATGCAATACAATAATAGCATTAAAGAAAAAAAAAATTATGCATGAAAATGATCAAAAGTCTAGGCATTTTTAAACTCGAAGTTCAAAGAAATTACCTAAATTACAGAAGGAACAGCCGCCACTAAAAGATGTACTCATCCATTGGTACAACTAGTCTAACTTTGGAACAAATTCTCATTGTGATCTTTCTTTCTTTTTCAGAAGTCAATTATGATCTTTATTATGTGCTCTATTTGAATTACTATTAAGAGTATTTTAATCTTCTAACTGCATTCATATTAAAAGTATTTTAACCTTTTTACCCAAAAAAAATTGACCTCCTAGACGAAGCAGTAAAATACTATAATAAACTAGCAAGGTCAATTGGGCGGTCGTTGCTCCATCCATCATGATTCATGACGAGTATAGATTCAATATTTGGAACTAGGGGTTTAAAAAACTGGCCAAACACCAAAACCAGCACTAACCAGTTTCTTCGGTTCAATTTATGTTATTTTTTTATTTTACATATTTAGTTTGGTGTTAGTTTCAGTTTGAGTTTTTTTAAAAAAAATAATTTAAACCAAATTGGCTATATATATATATATATCATTTTTTATTTTTTTTATATTTTTTATATATAAAATAGATTTTTTATGTTTAGACTTAGTTTGGTATGGTTAACCCAATCTATTGAACATCAATCTAATAAATCGGACCGGACGAAACTAAATTTTTTGGATTCGTTTCAAACAATTTTTGCCGGATGGTCGGTTTAGTTTAGTTTTAGAAAATTGATTCAGGTTGCTTTAGTTTCAGGTATCTCTTCAAACTGATACAACTCTACTCATGCACGCCTCTACTTGGAACAACCCGAGTAATGCTAGTTTTGTGCATAAAGCCAAGGGATATTGGTGAGATACATGGAGAATTGTCGAATAACATTTCAAAGGTAAAAGTGGGCTCAATCAATAAAATTTAGTGTCTAATGACAAAAGCCTCAAAATAATAGAGTGGCAACCTTAAAAAGATTTATCAACCTGACCAGAATAATGATGCCAATTTGGCATTAAATCGATCAAATTGCCAATCCATACTCGACGCGTTTAAAGTCGAGGTCCAAAAGGTTGACCCAATTCCAATCCAAATCAGACTTTCACGAGATCCAAAACCCAAACCAAGCCCAAAGCATGGTCACGGTGGATTATGGTGGTTCACCTGATGGAGGGCTAAGATTGTCCCATCTTTTCAAGATCCTTCACTCAGACCGAGGCGGTCATACTGCTGCGGAACCGTGGGCGCCAAGTCTCTCTCCGGTCGCAATCCTTTGGAACCCTAGGTCTCGTTTGGGTCTCCCCTGGCTTCGTCTCATCTCTTCAAGCGGCTCCTCCAAAGACCCGCCCTTCTTCGATCCAGGGTTCCAGTGCCGGTTCTCTCCAGGTTAGGAGTCAATCCCGGTGTCTTTACTTTTAGGTGTTAAAAATTCATCCAATCTCTTTGTTTGGTTGCACTCCATATTTGTTCCCTTGGTTTCTGTAGGTAAAAATTAGACTTTTATTGGTTTTCTCAATCCAAAGTAGGTTTGCAGAAGTCTGTTCTTTTGATTTTTTTGCCCTCTCATTAGAATCGGAGAGGAAGGGAAGCAATTCCTTTTGTATCATCCACTGTGACTGGTTCTTATTCTATTTGTCATGCGGTTATCATCTTTTTGCAATCTTTTAGTTTCCTCGTGATGTTTTCCTTTCGTTGAATTTTCTTATATATTGTCAGTAGCTTTTATAAGGTTCGGGACAACAAAAGATGGATTTTTTGCTCGTATTTTAGTATTATGATGGTTGGCTGGAAATCTGGTGGCGGTAGGCAAAGCTGGAGTGTTCTCTTTATGCGTTATTGCTAATGATTTTATAATGTGTCGCTCTAGAAAACAAAGTTGTTCTACTTTTTCTTGACGACATGATGTTCCCCCTCTTGTCATCAGTTATAACGCAAAATAATAGAAACTTAGAGTGGACGAGCTGAACGAAAACACAAAAAAACGATTTTTAGTTTTTTTTTTTGTGTTCCTTCTTGTTTGTGTCTTGACTGATCATCTTTTGTTATTTTTTTTTAAAAAAAAGTCTCTTGATTTTTGCTACCCAATGAGTATCAATTATTGAATTGAATTATGAGAAAGTAATCTCAAAAGTTACTATTATGAATTCTTGCAATTGTGTAACAGGGAAATGGCGTCGAACGCCGAGGGAGGTAGGAGATTTGCTAGGAGAGACCAGCTGCTTAGGATACAATCAGAGGTCCAAAAGCGATGGGAAGAGCAAAAGGTCTTCGAGGCCAATCCTGGCAGCAACCCTCCTGAGCCTGGCGAGAAGTTCTTTGGCAACTTTCCTTACCCCTACATGAATGGCATGCTTCATCTGGGCCATGCCTTCACAGTTTCCAAGCTTGAGTTTGCTGCTGCATACCACCGTCTGCGTGGTTGTAATGTGCTCCTGCCCTTTGCTTTCCATTGCACCGGGATGCCTATCAAGGCCTCGGCAGATAAGCTTGCACGAGAGGTTCAGCAGTTCGGAAATCCACCTGTTTTTCCTTGCACAGAGGAGGATTCTACTACTGAATCTGTTGATGAGAGCAAAGCCGAAGATGGCAATGCGGTTGCCCCTGATAAATTCAAGAGCAAGAGGTCCAAGGCTGCTGCCAAATCTGGTGGAGATAAGTCACAGTGGGAGATTATGAGAAGCTTTGGTCTGTCGGACAGTGAGATTGCAGAATTCCAAGATCCATATCACTGGCTGACTTATTTTCCACCTCTGGCAAAAGAGGATCTCAAGGCTTTTGGGTTGGGCTGCGACTGGAGGCGTTCTTTTATAACAACAGACATGAATCCTTTCTATGATTCATTTGTTAGGTGGCAAATGAGGAAGTTGAAGGGCATGGGGAAGATTGTGAAAGATCTGAGGTACACGATTTACTCTCCGTTGGACGGCCAGCCATGTGCAGTGTTGGAAATTATATCCTAAATGTCAATCGTCAGCATATTGATGATTGAATTTTGTAAATAAATTGACAAATTAATAAAGTATTATTTGGCATTATTCATCATTTCATCTTCAAATGAACTCTTATATGATGAAGTCCTTAGGACTTATGTTATGATAAAGGAGGATTTATCTTTGAGTCCTTAAACTTGTTCGCGACCAAATAATATGTTGTTACTAGGACGACAACATTATCGAGATTAGGTCGTTGTGTGACATATACGTTGGTTGTCCTCTTAACCAAGGAGTGTGGAGACACTGGTATACCATACAGGTGAAGTGTAGGAGTACATTTCAGTGAACGTGACCAATTTCGGAACACTCTACTGTCGAGAGATGTTCCGAGTGGATATGGGTATAAGTTTGGCCCTCTGACCTGAGACCGCAACCTGTGACTAGCAAGCAACTCACTGTACTTTGGTACCGGACTACCTGAATTTTTAATTCAGTGACGGAAGGTCACTGGGTGCAGTCAAGTACTTGCGTAGTCAGTTGTGAGTCAAGATGGAATTGACCCCTCCTGGAAACAGGAATAATGTCTTGTGATTAATTTAGCAAAACCTTGGCCAGGGTAATCCCAGTGAGGAGTCACGGGATATCTAAAGTTAATCACATAATGGATGTACTAATTATAGGGTCGACAGTGAGCTCTAAGTCATCCTGACATTAAGAGTCAAAGGGATTGAATTATACAGTAACCATAGTTCAGGGTTCCAGAATATTTGCTTCGCATATATTCAGCCTATTCGGACGTCGGGTACCATTGCTAGATGGTCACATCGATTAGTGTAGGAAGTCGTTCCTATACTACCGGCTTAGGTTCGAACCTATGAGGTCACACGCATAGAAGATTTCTGATTGATCAATAAGGCTGATGAATGATTAAGAATCATTCAGGGGTAATTTGGTCAATTCGATTGGCAAATTATCTTATAAAATAATTAAAGTAATTATCGGAGGATTAATTAGTAATTAGATTGCTAATGAACTCAATTGGATTGAGTAATTCGACTAAGGATGAGCCAAATTGAATTAGATTCAATTCTGGGCTCAATCAGGGTTTTTGACCTGATTGGATTAGGTCTGAATCAAGAGGACTTAGGTTGACCAAATTAAATTAGATTAAATTTGTGCTTAATTAGGGATTGACCTAATTGGATTAGGTTCAACCCATGGTAATTGGATCATTCTAATTGTTAGGATTTAATTAAATTAAATGGGTTTGATCTGAAACTGTTCGGATCATGAAATCCACTTGTCACATATCCATGCATGGCGCCATAAATTGATTTTTAATATGATTAAAAATCAATTTAATTTATTTAATGGTGCCATGGGACACTTGGCAACATCAGGGACCTCTTTCATCATTAGATGGATCGAAATGGAGAGATAAATTCATGAAAAGAATTGGATAAGATCAAATTCTCTCTCTTCATGACATATGTCATCCTTATCTTTATCTCACTTCTAATTAAGATTGAATTTCGAATTTAATCATCACAAAATCACCACGTGACCCTCTAATCTGTTTGGGGGCATGGGAATTTCGAAATTGAAAGAGGAAAGTGGCAACATGATGAATGGTTTAGAGTAGATCAAGCTTCATCATGTAATGGCACATGAACTTGAATTTTGAATTCAAAATTCAAAACCCCACAAAATCCTCCACAAATATGGGATGGTTGGCATGAAGTTAGGTAGGAGAGCAACATTAAAAGGACTTCCATCATCTGGTGGTCGAATTCAAGGAAAAAAGAGAGAAAAAGAAGAAGAAAAAAGGAAAAAGAAAAGAGAGGAACCCTAGTTCATGCATGGAAAAATTCTGCATTCAATCTAGCTGATTTCTTCCTCCTCTAAGTCCATCGCGCCATTAGTGTTAGGGGTCCCTGATAAGAGTCTTTAGATCAGATCTAAGTCCTCTTCAATCCCTTTAAACCTTTCCTCCAAGTTCTTCCAAGAAGGCGGATTAAAAGTTGATAGCGTTTGGAAGATCAAATTTCAGCCTCAAGAAATTCTGCGCAAGCTAGCACTTCCGCAGGATTGGATCTCTTCAGGAACTTCGCGTGGACTTCTCGTAGAGGCCATTCGTGTGCGTGGCTGCGAAGTCGAGGATCAGATCTACAAGTTTCATCCATCATAAAAGGTATTAATCCTACATTAATCTTTTATTATGGTGTCAAGATCTAGGTCTGATTCCCCGAGGTTTTACCCTCTTTTGGGGCTCCTCACGAAGATATCTCCAGAATCCATTCAATGGATATTCGGAGATTAATCGAAATAGAGTTCTTAAGTTTCAGATCTGATAGTTAATCATGCATGAAAGTTTTAGCATAATTGTTTAAACGATTCCGGCATAATCCTATGTGTTCTTAAGGTGCTGATTTCTAGATTTGATCTTGTAAGCATGCATGAATTAAATTGTTTGATTCGATTTTTTCGCTGCATTTTAAAACTTAAAAAGAACTACGTATGGCTTGATTCCCCTTATGAAGGGGTACGTAGGCAACCCAATCAGGTTCAGCCATGGTTTTAAAAAAAAAAAAAATCAGCATGCTTAACACCGAAGAACCTAGGATTCACTTTCAGTGGTATCAGAGCCATGGTTCATGTTTAAACTTTTATGTTTTAATTCTTGTAATTAAATCTGAAATTGTTGCTGGTGGTCCAAACCGAGAACGATTGACACGACGGTGTGAACGGGGTTCCGCCTGAGTTGTCTTGGTTGGTGCTGGTTGCGCTCCACCTTCCGCCAAGGAACCTGCAAACAAGCCTTGCACCACCACCAGGGTGGTGATGGCCCTCCGACGGTCAAGTCAGAGGAGATTGGAGGAGGAGAGATGATAATCACAAGTGGGAGAGAGTGCTCTGGGAGGTATTGCTTACCCCCCCCCCTTCTCCCCCCAGCCGCATATATACCTGGCTGGGAGGTCTCTCAGGGGGGTTTGTCGTCGTGGGGCACGATAGAATGGCCACTGACATGGCCGTTACGGGGCGTCGTGGAGCAGCGCCGGGTACGGTCATGGCAGGGCGTAGTGGAGCTCCGCTTTGTACGGTCGATACAGGAGATCGTGGGCAGCATCGGGTACAGCCGTTGCAGGGAGTAGTGGAGCAGGAGGCCGCGGCGTGCCTCTGGAGAATAGCCTGTCGTTATCAAAAGATCTCCGACTCGGGGTCGGAATGCTGGATCATAGGGCAGCCGACCCGGGGTCGGGCTGCGAAGCCGGGGAGGTCCGACTCGGGGTCGGAGTGCTGGATCATAGGGCAGCCGACCCGGGGTCGGGCTGCGGAGCCGAGGAGGTCCGACTCGGGGTCGGAGTGCTGGATCATAGGGCAGCCGTAGCTTTCCTGGATACGCGTGCCGATCACGTGGGGCATGGCGGCTCAATTCCCCCATAACAGTAGCCCCCCACTTCCGAGCCTGGAACCAGAAGGGGAACAGGTGAAGGGAGTGATGTTTCGAGATTGCCGCCATCCTTCGGAGAGGCGCGCGCGCTTCAAGCTTCCCGCCTTCTTTATGGCGTATGGCGGTTGCTGCTGACCTGGCAACCTGAGGATTTCGGCGGACATCCTTCCTTAATGGTGTCGATTCGCCTTTGGGGTGCGAGCGACCCTTCGGCGGCCAGGCGTCTTCTGGCGTCATCGAGGTGTCACTTGCCCTTTCGCCTATTTAATCGGGGGCCCTCCCCCGTCCGTCTTCTTCTTTACGGACATTTTCGAGTTTCTCCTTTGCGCTACCATTGTTGCCGCCGAAACGTTCGCTTGCTTTTCCTTTGACGCTCTCGGAGCCGTTCTTCCTCCTCTTCAAGTGAGTTTCCCACTCTTCTACTTTGAGCTCTTCATACTTTTTCTTTTTGTACTAGTGCACCCCAGTCGTTCCGGCCTTTCCCTCCTTCTTGACCCCGTCCTGACCGTAGATTGGCCATTAGGGATGGGCGAAGTGGGAGCAGATAGCATCAAGTCAAAACTGGTCGCCGAGGACTTAGACGGATTTGTGGCTCGGTACCACCTTCCCGAGGCCTGCAATGTCACGCTCCCAGGGCCTGAGGAGAGGATGTCTCATCCTCCCCGAGGGAAGATCGCCATCAATGAGGGCATCCTCCAAGCCGGGTTCCGCTTTCCCCCTTCAGACCTAGTCTTACAGGTGCTCCGGGGTTTAGGAATGGCACCGACGCAACTGGTGCCGAACTCGTGGCGTGCTCTGACGGTCTTCCAGGTTCTCTGTCGCTTGCATGCGATTCCCGCCACCTTGAACGTTTTCTGGGAGCTCTACGGCCTGAGCGGCCACCCCCAGGACAAAGGGTGGTGGTGCTTCGCAGCGCGGCGAGGGTGCGGCCTTGTCAAGGAGGGTCCTACCTCCATTCACCACTGGAAGGAGCGCTTCTTTTTCGTTGATGCAGACCCCTCCTGGGAAATCAGGGCAATCTGGGGGACGCCGGTGAAGTCCCCAATTGGCCTGTCGAAGTTGTCGAGGGAGGAATCCGAGGGCGTCGCCGCCTTGAAGGGGTTGGTCGCCGAGGGCCAGCTTCCCCCGGTGGGCCGCCTCATTTCTGAGGATACCTTGGTGAACGTCGGTTTGAGCTCGGTCCCCACCGACCGTGAGTCCGCCATCGTTTCTTTAGCTCTTTTCTTCTCTTTCGTTCCTTTTTCCTTTCGGTTTCTCAGTCCCTGACCATCCCGTCCTTCTTGCAGAGGTCGACGACGTCATGCGGTCGGTGAAGTCGAAGGCTGTTGGTAGGGCGTCCCTGCTGGAAGCAGTCCGGAGGAGGAAACGAGCTCTTCCGAGCGGGGCCCCACCGGCGAAGAAGTCCCGTAAGGAGATACCTCCGATGCCGACCGACGAGTCCGGGCCCACCGGTCAGGGAGATGTCGTGGGCACCGACCGGCAGCTGACGCTGTACCAGCCCTCCGGTGGTAAGGTTGCCGCTACTCCGGAGGTGCCACCTGAGCCTGCTCAAGACGGACGGGTCGGACGTGATCGGTCCCCGACCCGGCCTTCGACTCGGTCGGCTCCTGATGACTCGAGGAGGGACGCACCGAGGCCCCGGCCGAGCGGGACCCTATCAATTCCTGGGGCGACCCCCGCCCCGAGCGCGATCAGTCGGACTCTTCCCCAGGCGATGGATAAGGGTAAGGCTGCAGAACCACCATCCGGCTCCGGGGAGAAATCGGGGTCTGCCTTCACTACCGATGGCGCCCGAAATCTCATCGAAACAGTGTTGCTGGAGAAGGACCGTCGGCGGGTCCGGGAGTTGGATGTCTCTGACGTTGGGGCCGCCAGCTGCGTCTGTCTCATGTCGGTGAGTGTTCTTCTGGCCGTCTTTCACCATTTATTGGCTCTGTTGTTCTCCGCCTGACACCCTTATTTTTCCTATTTCTTAGCTCGCCCAGTACATGATCCGTCTGGAGGAGTGCTACAAGGAACAGGCGGGACTTTTGGCGAAGGCCGAGGACCGGCTGAAAGCAATGGAAGAGGGAGGCCGGGCTGCGGCAGGCAGGACGACCGGGGACCTCGAGGCGAGGCTCCGGGAGGCCGAAGAGCGGGCACTCGGCTTCGCCGCCCTGGAGGAGCAACTGTCAGAGGCTCGGGAGCAACTCAAAGCCGCCTCGGGCCTCGAAAGCAGGGTCAAGAAGGCGGAGGAACGGGCTGAAAAGCAGTCCCGGAAGATCGCGGACTATCGAGAGCGGTGGGAGAAGGCCCAGCGGTCTGCCGACAACGCCTGCGACCGAATCCGCTCTTTTGAAGCCAAACTAGGCGAACTGGAGTCGGCCCTGGAGAAGTCATGCACGGACGTCCAAGAGCTCCGTTCGCGCCTGAAGGAAGCCGAGGCCGCTCGGGTTGCTACCGAGGCGAAGCATAAAGAGGCTCAGGCTGATCTGCTGAGGGTCTCCTCTGAGGCCGAAGGCCGGATTGTGGCGAAGGTCTTGGAGGCCAAGGCTCAGATTATGGAGCGAGCTGAGGCGGAGCTGGCCGAGAAGAGGGCGGAAATCGGGCGTCAGGCGGTAGAGGCTTATCGCCAGTCCGCCGAGTTCGCCCATGATATGTCGGAGGCAGTGCGGACCTATCGCCAGTCTGACGAGTTTGTCCATGACGCGTCGGACGCGGGGGCCGAAGCCTTCACCTTGGGCTTCGAGGAGGGCCTGGCAAGGGTGTCGGCTAAGTATCCCGAAGTTGACCTGAGCGAGATCTCCCTCCTGGACTCCTCTCCGGCGCCATCGCCTGCTGGTTCTCCTGCTGCTTCCCTACCTCCCGCTGACGAGCCCGGCGTTCCCGACTCGGGAGTTCCTCCAAGCTGACCTCTTGTACCTTCCATTGTCTTTTTTATTTTTGTATGTCGGCGTTTTGCCCAATTGTATGGGCCTCGGCCCTGAAAATTAATGCACGTTGAATATTTCTTCATCTCGCCCTCGTCCTCTTTTTTTTTTTTTTTAGCTCTTGGTTGCTTCTTGCTGACTTTTGATTCCCGAAGTTCTTCCGGCGCTAGGCCAGGCATCCGAGGGTTAAACCTCAGGAAACTCTTCCGGCGCTAAGCCAGGCATCCGAGGGTTAGGCCTCAGGAAATTCTTCCGGCGCTAAGCCAGGCATCCGAGGGTTAGGCCTCAGGAAATTCTTCCGGCGCTAAGCCAGGCATCCGAGGGTTAGGCCTCAGGAAATTCTTCCGGCGCTAAGCCAGACATCCGAGGGTTAGGCCTCAGGAAACTCTTCCGGCGCTGAGCCAGGCATCCGAGGGTTTGGCCTCAGGAAACTCTTCCGGCGCTAGGCCAGGCATCCGAGGGTTAGGCCTCAGGAAACTCTTCCGGCGCTAAGCCAGGCATCCGAGGGTTAGGCCTCAGGAAATTCTTCCGGCGCTAAGCCAGGCATCCGAGGGTTAGGCCTCAGGAAATTCTTCCGGCGCTAAGCCAGGCATCCGAGGGTTAGGCCTCAGGAAATTCTTCCGGCGCTAAGCCAGGCATCCGAGGGTTAGGCCTCAGGAAACTCTTCCGGCGCTGAGCCAGGCATCCGAGGGTTTGGCCTCAGGAAACTCTTCCGGCGCTAGGCCAGGCATCCGAGGGTTAGGCCTCAGGAAACTCTTCCGGCGCTAAGCCAGGCATCCGAGGGTTAGGCCTCAGGAAATTCTTCCGGCGCTGAGCCAGGCATCCGAGGGTTAGGCCTCAGGCAACTCTTCCGGCGCTAGGCCAGGCATCCGAGGGTTAGTCCTCAGGGAATTCTTCCGGCGCTAGGCCAGGCATCCGAGGGTTAGTCCTCAGGGAATTCTTCCGGCGCTAAGCCAGGCATCCGAGGGTTAGGCCTCAGGAAATTCTTCCGCTCGCTGGTCGACCAAGGCTGGCGCAAGCCGAAGCGACCGGTCGGGGCTTCCGGCTAGTCTGCTCCCGGGATGATCATCGGGTTAGCCAGGCATCCGAAGCCCGAGCCTCGGGAGATTCCACTCGTTGGTCGGCCTAGGCTGGCGCAAGCCGAGGCGACCAGTCGGGGCTTCCGGCTAGTCTGCTCCCGGGATGATCATCGGGTTAGCCAGGCATCTGAGGGTTGTCAAGCCTCAGGGAAATTCCGCTCGTTGGTCGGCCAAGGCTGGCGCAAGCCGAGGCGACCGGTCGGGGCTTCCGGCTAGTCTGCTCCCGGGATGATCATCGGGTTAGCCAGGCATCTGAGGGTTGTCAAGCCTCAGGGAAATTCCGCTCGTTGGTCGGCCAAGGCTGGCGCAAGCCGAGGCGACCGGTCGGGGCTTCCGGCTAGTCTGCTCCCGGGATGATCATCGGGTTAGCCAGGCATCTGAGGGTTGTCAAGCCTCAGGGAAATTCCGCTCGTTGGTCGGCCTAGGCTGGCGCAAGCCGAGGCGACCGGTCGGGGCTTCCGGCTAGTCTGCTCCCGGGATGATCATCGGGTTAGCCAGGCATCTGAGGGTTGTCAAGCCTCAGGGAAATTCCGCTCGTTGGTCGGCCAAGGCTGGCGCAAGCCGAGGCGACCGGTCGGGGCTTCCGGCTAGTCTGCTCCCGGGATGATCATCGGGTTAGCCAGGCATCCGAGGCCCGAGCCTCGGGAGATTCCACTCGTTGGTCGGCCAAGGCTGGCGCAAGCCGAGGCGACCGGTCGGGGCTTCCGGCTAGTCTGCTCCCGGGATGATCATCGGGTTAGCCAGGCATCCGAGGGCCGAGCCTCGGGAGATTCCACTCGTTGGTCGGCCAAGGCTGGCGCAAGCCGAGGCGACCGGTCGGGGCTTCCGGCTAGTCTGCTCCCGGGATGATCATCGGGTTAGCCAGGCATCCGAGGGCCGAGCCTCGGGAGATTCCACTCGTTGGTCGGCCTAGGCTGGCGCAAGCCGAGGCGACCGGTCGGGGCTTCCGGCTAGTCTGCTCCCGGGATGATCATCGGGTTAGCCAGGCATCCGAGGGCCGAGCCTCGGGAGATTCCACTCGTTGGTCGGCCTAGGCTGGCGCAAGCCGAGGCGACCGGTCGGGGCTTCCGGCTAGTCTGCTCCCGGGATGATCATCGGGTTAGCCAGGCATCCGAGGGCCGAGCCTCGGGAGATTCCACTCGTTGGTCGGCCTAGGCTGGCGCAAGCCGAGGCGACCGGTCGGGGCTTCCGGCTAGTCTGCTCCCGGGATGATCATCGGGTTAGCCAGGCATCCGAGGGCCGAGCCTCGGGAGATTCCACTCGTTGGTCGGCCTAGGCTGGCGCAAGCCGAGGCGACCGGTCGGGGCTTCCGGCTAGTCTGCTCCCGGCATGATCATCGGGTTAGCCAGGCATCTGAGGGTTGTCAAGCCTCAGGGAAATTCCGCTCGTTGGTCGGCCAAGGCTGGCGCAAGCCGAGGCGACCGGTCGGAGCTTCCGGCTAGTCTGCTCCGGGGATGATCATCGGGTTAGCCAGGCATCCGAGGGTTAGGCCTCAGGAAATTCTTCCGCTCGCTGGTCGGCCACTTGTCGCTCGCCGCCCATCGGGGTTTCTCTGTGCCCAGCCGCGACCGTGTTTCTCCTCTCCTCCAAGCGTTGCCTGGGGGGAACACGAGAAGGGTATTAAACGCTAATTAATGCGTTACCTGGGAAATCGGATCGCCAGTTGCTGCTGGTGAGGAGTGTTAGTTGAGCGGCCGCGATACGCGGGTTCTTCGAGGAGGATGCGGCCTGGGCGCGAGCGGAGACACGTGGACCTAGGGGTATACGTCACCCGGATCGTCCTTTTTAAATTGTCTTTCTGGCCTTGTTGTTCTACTGGTAATACATCCGCAGGTTAGCGGAATTCCAGCCCCTTGGAATTTCTCGGCCATCTAGGGCTTCCAACTGGTAGGAGCCAGGTCGGTTTACCCAACGAACTTTATACGGGCCTTCCCAATTTGGCGCTAGCTTCCCACCTTCCGTAGGTTGAGATGCCTTAGCTCGCCTCAGCACCAGATCTCCAATTCTGAAAAGCTTCGGTCGGACTTTGGAGTTGTAATACCGGGCCACCCTCTGCTGATACATTGCCATCCGTACCTGAGCCATTTCCCTTGCCTCTTCCAAGAGATCCAAGTTCCCTCGGAGTTGCTCTGAATTGGCCTCGGGTCGGTGCGCGGCCACCCGAGGCGAGGGGAGTCCGAGCTCCACGGGGGCAACGGCTTCCGTGCCATAGGTTAGGCTGAAAGGCGTCTCTCCAGTAGGAGTCCGTTGTGTGGTCCGATACGCCCAAAGGACATTCTCGAGTTCCTCGACCCAAGCTTGCCCCGTCCGGCCGATCCGCGCTTTGATACCTTGGAGGATTGTCCGATTTGTGACCTCGGCCTCGCCGTTGGTTTGGGGATGCGACACGGATGTGAACCGATGCTCGATCCCGAATTCCTCGCAGAAGTCCCGGAAGTGCTTGTTATCAAACTGTCGACCGTTATCCGAGATGAGGACCCGAGGTACTCCAAATCGGACAATGATGTTCTTCTTCACGAACTTCCGGACTTGTGCCTCCGTGATGGTGGCCAGTGGCTCTGCCTCCACCCACTTGGTGAAGTAGTCGATGGCGACAATCAAAAATTTCCGCTGGGCCGAAGCGACGGGGAATGGTCCGAGGATATCCATTCCCCATTGTGCGAAGGGCCAGGGCGCGGTGATTGGCGCCAAGGGGACAGAGGGGACTCTCTGGACGTTGGCGTGGCGCTGGCAGGCGTCGCATTTCCGCACGTGGTCCTTCGAGTCCTCCATCAAGGTCGGCCAATAGTAGCCTTGCCTCATGATCTTATGCGCCAAGGACCTAGCCCCCAAGTGCGATCCGCAGATGCCTTCGTGGACTTCGCCGAGGGCGTAGGCCGCTTCCGCGGGGCGGAGGCACCTTAAGAGGGGGGCGGTAAACGAGGTCCGATACAGCCTCCCTTCATAAAGTACGTAGTGGGCGGACTTCTTTACAAGCCGCCGGGCCTGATCTTCGTCTTCAGGGAGGATTCCTTCGGCGAGGTAGGCGACGAGCGGGTCCATCCAAGACGGCTCCGGATCAATTGCCATCACCGCTCCAGCCCCGTCAATGCTCGGGGCATCCAGGGTCTCCAGGTAGATTGCCCTCGACAAGTTGTGCGCGTCTGCGTCCACTAGGCGGGACAACCTGTCGGCCCTGGCATTTTCGCTCCTCGGGACCTGCTGAATGTCAACACTGCCGAGGTCGGGAATGAGTGTTTGCACCTTCCGGACGTAGCTCTGCATGGTCGGGCTCCGCGCCTCGAACTCCCC
This sequence comes from Phoenix dactylifera, assembly GCF_009389715.1. Classification (NCBI taxonomy): domain Eukaryota; kingdom Viridiplantae; phylum Streptophyta; class Magnoliopsida; order Arecales; family Arecaceae; genus Phoenix; species Phoenix dactylifera. The sequence goes on along the minus strand of NC_052398.1, from coordinate 12,567,878 downwards.
TCGAACCTGCCCGACCACCAGCTGGGAGTCGGTGAAGACTTTCAGACACCGGATGCCGAGCTCCTTGGCGAGTTTGAGTCCCGCGACTAGGGCCTCGTACTCCGCCTCATTGTTGGTCACTGGAAATCCGAACCTCAAGGCATACTCGGCTATCACTCCATCGGGATTGGTGAGGACCAGCCCAGCCCCTCCACCTTCAGGGTTCGACGACCCGTCAATGTGGAGCGTCCAGATCGGGAGATCGAGGCTGGGTGTCTCCGGCGGCTTAGGTTCCGCCTCCTGCACAGTGCACTCAGCGAGAAAGTCCGCGAGTACCTGGGCCTTGATGGCTGGTCGGGGCTGGTAGCGGATGTCGAACTCACCAAGTTCTACTGCCCACTTCACCAGCCGTCCCGCATTCTCTGGATTGCTGAGAATCTGCCGCAGTGGTTGATCGGTCAAAAGGGTGACAGAATGAGCCTGGAAATAGGGGCGAAGCCTCCTGGTCGCAGTCAGCAGCGCGAAGGCGATCTTCTCAGTCTTCGTGTACCGCGTCTCGGCATCCCGGAGGACTCGGCTGATGTAGTATACAGGCTTCTGAAGTCTTGCCTCTTCCCGAACCAGTACTGCGCTGACTGCGGTTGGGGAGACCGCCAGGTAAAGGTAGAGCATCTCCCCCTCTTGCGGCTTGGACAGCAGGGGAGGAGACGCCATGTACTCCTTGAGCTGGTCGAACGCCGCATGGCATTCGGCCGTCCAGAGGAAGTCTTTTGGGCGCTTCAACACCTTGAAGAATGGTTGGCAGCGTTCGGCCGACTTTGCCACAAATCGTCCGAGCGCGGCGACCCTTCCAGCGAGCTCCTGAACCTCCTTCACTTTGGTCGGAGGGGACATATCTTGGATGGCTTTGATCTTGTCCGGGTTGGCCTCGATCCCGCGCTGGTTGACAATGAAACCGAGGAACCTCCCGGCCGAAGCACCAAAAGCGCACTTCGCTGGGTTTAGCTTCATGCGAAACTTTCGCAAGGTGGTGAAAGTCTCCTCCAGATCTGCAATGTGCTGGTCTGCATGGCGGCTTTTTACCAGCATATCGTCCACGTACACCTCCATATTCCGGCCGATCTGCTCCTTGAAGATTTTATTGACGAGGCGCTGGTAAGTGGCGCCAGCGTTCTTCAGACCGAAGGGCATTACCTTGTAACAGTACAGCCCCCGGTCTGTTATGAAGGCAGTTTTCTCCTCGTCCTGTGGAGCCATCATTATTTGGTTGTAGCCGGAGAAGGCGTCCATAAAAGACAGTAGCTGATATCCGGAAGTCGCGTCGACCAGTTGGTCTATCCGTGGAAGCGGAAAGCTATCCTTGGGGCACGCCTTGTTCAGGTCGGTGTAGTCGACGCACATCCTCCACTTCCCGCTCGCCTTCCGGACAAGTACGACGTTTGCCAGCCACTCGGGGTAGCTCACCTCTCTTATGAAACCTGCCTCCAAGAGTTTGTCTACCTCCTGGTCGACCACCCAGATCCGATCCGGGGCACAGTGTCTCTTCTTTTGCTTTACTGGTCGGTGGGTCGGGTCGACGTTGAGGGCGTGAGAAACGACCTCCGGGTCGATCCCAGGTACATCGGCCGCCGACCAGGCAAACACATCTGCATTGGCTCGGAGGAATTCCACTAACCGGAGCCGAGCTTCCAAGTCGAGGTTGGCACCGACCCGGACCGTGCGGTCCGGGCGGCCTTCTTCGAGGGGAACTTCGATTACGCCCTCGGCCGGCTCCCCGTGCCGCAAGGCCACTTCGTCTCTGGCGTCAAGTGACTCGACGCTTAGGGCCTCCATGGGCTTCTTCCCTTTGAGAGTTGCTAGGAAACACTGCCGTGCGGTCGGCTGGTCACCTCGGACCTCTCCAATCCCGGCCGCTGTGGGGAACCGCATGAGCAAATGGTAGGTAGAAACCACCGCGCGAAGGGCGTTCAGTCCGGGTCGTCCGAGGATAGCGTTGTAGGCCGAGGGGACACGGACGACCAAGAACCCGAGCCGCACCGTGGCTTCTGCGGGTGCAATGCCCGCAGTCACAGGCAGCTCGATGACACCTTCGGCCGAGATAGCGTCTCCAGTGAATCCTATGAGGGGGGTGGATGTTTTGTGCAACAATTGTCGGGAAAAGCCCATCTTTTGGAAGGCCTCGTAATACAAAATATCAGCTGAGCTTCCACTATCCACAAGAACGCGCCTTACATCATAGTCCGCCATAGTGAGAGAGATCACCATGGCGTCATCGTGGGGAGTCTGAACCCCCTTTACATCTTCATCACAAAAAGTGATTACATTTCCGACCCGCTGCCTCTTTGCGACGGCCACTCCTGATACTTCCGCCGAGCCCCCTGCGTTCCTCACGGGCCGAGAGCAGCCCCCAGTGATGGTGTGGATCACTCCCGCAACGGGTCGATTCTGCTCCCGAGGCTCCTGAGGGGCCGGGTCGGCTGGACGCGGGTCTGCGGGGGGACGTCGGTCGTTTACATATCGACCGAGACGTCCTCGGGCGAATGAGAGCCTCGATCTCGTCCCGAAGCTGGAAGCAGTCTTCGGTATCGTGGCCGTGGTCTCGGTGGTACTCACAGTACGCCCGAGAAGGCTTCCTCCCAGGGATCTTCTTCATCTGCCTCGGGACCGGGAGGTCCTCCCGCCCCTTGACCTCCATGAGGATCTGGGCCCGGGGGGCCAGGAGTGGGGTGTACCGGTTGAAGCGTCGGTGCGGAGAACGAGGGCGTGTGGCGCCGTGGTTCCTTGCTGGTGACGGGCTTCTGCGCCGGCGTTGAGGCGTCGGGCTCCTCCTCTGGGGTGCCTCTTTTCGCCTTTTCTTCCCGGGCTTTAGAGGGGCTTCGGCGGCCTCCTTGTTCCGGTGGGAGGCTGCCTCCTCGGCGTCTGCATATTGGTTTGCCCGAGACAACAGCTCCGGGAAGCTCCGCGGCAGACGTTTGTCCAGGGAGAAGGTGAGTCTGCCCTTCCGGAAGCCTCGCTTCAGGGCTGAGAGAGCCACCTCCTGGCTCAAATTCCGGACCTCCAGTGTTGCCTTGTTGAAGCGGGTGAGATAATCCCGCAGGCTCTCTCCCTCGTTCTGCCGGACATCGAAGAGGGAGTCGGAGACCAGTCTTCGCCGGCTACTGACGGCGAAATGGCTGATGAAGAGACGGGTGAACTGGTGGAAGGACTGGATGGAATTAGCCTCCAGGCCGGCGAACCACGCCCTTGCCGGGCCGCGGAGGGTCGCCGGGAAGGCCTTGCAGAGGAGAGGATCCGATGCTCCATGGAGGAGCATAAGAGTCCTGAAACTCTCCACGTGGTCCCGTGGGTCCGCCGCCCCGTCGTAGGGTTCGATCGCCGGCATTTTGTACCCCGGCGGGTTTAGGGTTCGCAGGATCCTTGAGGCAAGCGCCGGCTGGGAGGAGATTTCCAAGTCGGCGAAGGGATCTTTGGAGTGGCCCTTCAGGACCTGGAGCTGTCTGTGGAGATCGTCCACCCGCCGGTCCAGGGAGCGCGACCGGTGGGTGGGAGACAAGGAGCGGCGCGAGGGGGACCGACTGGAGTGCGGGCCCCTCGAGGACTGGGGTGTCTGAGAACGCGCCCGGGTCCGCCTCTCGTACCCCGCGCAGCTCCGATGAGAAGGTCCTGGCAGAATGGACCGCACTCGAGAATCCTCCCCGCGCCGGCGCTCCTCTCCATGGGAGAGGAAGGAGCGCGGGTTGTGAGGAAGAGGCGAGTGCTCGGGGAGCAGCGGCTCCTGAGCCCGCTGCGGCACCCGAGAGATCACACCCTGCAGATTCTGCATTGCCTCCGCGAGGGTGCGAACCTGCTGGGCTAGCTGGTCGAACTGAGCAGGTTCGACCGTCTGAATGGGAGGAGAAGCGGTGGAATGCTGCTGAGAGTGTGTTGGGGACGCAGCAGCCTCCCGGCCAGAGGCGCGAGAGGCTCCGCGACCGGAAGCATTGGAAGCTCCGCGACCACCTCGCCGTGCCATTACGATCGTTCTGAGATTCAGGCCCTTCCTCTAGCGCCAACTGTTGCTGGTGGTCCAAACCGAGAACGATTGACACGACGGTGTGAACGGGGTTCCGCCTGAGTTGTCTTGGTTGGTGCTGGTTGCGCTCCACCTTCCGCCAAGGAACCTGCAAACAAGCCTTGCACCACCACCAGGGTGGTGATGGCCCTCCGACGGTCAAGTCAGAGGAGATTGGAGGAGGAGAGATGATAATCACAAGTGGGAGAGAGTGCTCTGGGAGGTATTGCTTACCCCCCCCCTTCTCCCCCCAGCCGCATATATACCTGGCTGGGAGGTCTCTCAGGGGGGTTTGTCGTCGTGGGGCACGATAGAATGGCCACTGACATGGCCGTTACGGGGCGTCGTGGAGCAGCGCCGGGTACGGTCATGGCAGGGCGTAGTGGAGCTCCGCTTTGTACGGTCGATACAGGAGATCGTGGGCAGCATCGGGTACAGCCGTTGCAGGGAGTAGTGGAGCAGGAGGCCGCGGCGTGCCTCTGGAGAATAGCCTGTCGTTATCAAAAGATCTCCGACTCGGGGTCGGAATGCTGGATCATAGGGCAGCCGACCCGGGGTCGGGCTGCGAAGCCGGGGAGGTCCGACTCGGGGTCGGAGTGCTGGATCATAGGGCAGCCGACCCGGGGTCGGGCTGCGGAGCCGAGGAGGTCCGACTCGGGGTCGGAGTGCTGGATCATAGGGCAGCCGACCCGGGGTCGGGCTGCGGAGCCGAGGAGGTCCGACTCGGGGTCGGAGTGCTGGATCATAGGGCAGCCGTAGCTTTCCTGGATACGCGTGCCGATCACGTGGGGCATGGCGGCTCAATTCCCCCATAACAGAAATCATTAACATAATTAGATTAGATCTAAAGTATTTTTTATGATTGATTTAATTGCTGATTATGCATGATTAAGTAGATCTGAAATTTTGGATGCATATGATGCATGTTTGTGTTAGGATTAGTAACATGAATAAATCTAAAATTATAATATTATTTAGATTAGATCTAAATAAAGTTTATGATTTATATGATCTCTGATTTTAATGAACAAATCAGATCTGAAAATAAAAGTAAAAAAATAAATACATAAGATGTATGTTGTTTGAATTAATTCATGTTGTTGTGTATATGTGATGCATGAACATAAAACATAATGACTTAAAAATGAATTAAATCTGATTACATGTGATTAATTACAAAAACTCAGATCTGAAAATATGTTTTAAGAACTGAAAGATTGTAATTAATATGTAATTAAAAAGAAATATGCAATGATCAAAACTTTCATAAGTCTAAACTTAATTGAGAATTAAGTGTTATGAAATAGAATTGTAACTCAATTAATTGACATTGCATAATTATTTGGGCATATGGGTTAGCTTGAATCAAGTTCCTAGGATTGGGTTAGACCTAAGGTTAGAATCATACATGGACAAATAGAATTAATTGATCAAATCTAATTAAGTAGTAATTAGATTAGGTCAAGGAAATTCTAGGTCAATTTACAATAGTTGTAGATGGATCAAGTCCGTGTCTTTGATTAGACCAAGATGGAACTTGATTTAGGCTCAGAGGTGTAGCCCGAGTCATTTGAGTAATTAAATCGAAATTGACCGGTGGTTTTTAATTGGGAGCTACTCGCACTGATTCGTCTTTGCCGAGTTAATGGCATATCCCTTCCACCGATCTCACTTACCTGGCCGACATGGTCAATCACATTTTGATTGGATCACTTAATGATTCGAGTTAGCCCATGCCTATAAGGAAAATCAGTTTGACTGATTTAGGTGTCTCCTTAACCGGTTTGAGTCTAATCTGATTTGGTGAAGTCAGTGGGAGAAATTAGACTAACCGGATCTTCTTATCTATCCTAATTAAGAAATCCTCTAAAATTATTAGGTCCTTAAAATAAAATGGTTATGGGGATAACTAGGTCATAGCCTCCCATTAAGTTGGGTGATAATGGGTCCAATGCTTTGATAATTATTGGAGGCGCGACACGCCTGGTACTTATCAAGCATTGGAATTGTCATTCAATATATGATGAGTTAAGTGTACCTTCAATAGGCGGTCAGGTGAGCCGAGCCACGCTCGGGCTTGGTCATCTATTAGTTGATTAGACTTAACCCTATCATTTAATGGTTGGACCTGACTAGGATATTCGGTGGAGGCGCCACACGCCTGCCGAAGAACCTAGGGCAAAATTATCACTAGAAGTTGCTTGGTGAAGCAACTGGTTTAGAACCTACCAATAGGTGCATATGGGTTAGCCGAGCCACACTCGGGCCTATATGCGATCTATTGGGTTCTAGTGCCCACTAAAGAATTAGGAGTAATTTTTCGAATTGGAGGTAGAGGCTACCAATTTGTATAAAATAGTGGGAGTACCTTTAGACTAAAGTCCAAGTCTAATGTGTTTAGTCAATTCATATACTAATAGCCAAATTTTTTTTTTATGCAGAAATGGCCACTAATTTGTCACTTCGTTCATTGTTGGACAATGACAAGTTGATTGGTCCAAATTTTAATAATTGGCATAGGAAACTGAAAATAGTGCTAGAGCATGAAAGGATCCTTTATGTGATAACGGATCCAGCACCTGAGCAGCCCGCTGCTAATGCATCAAGATCGGCCAGAGACACTTATCAGAAGTGGCTTAGTGACCGGATCACTGTTCGATGCATCATGTTGGCAGCAATGAGTGATGAGTTTAGTAGGCGTTTTGAGAATACGCAGCCGGAAGATATTATTCAAGTGTTGAATGAATCATTCGGTGTTCCTGACGACGTTGAGAGGCACAAAACTAGTTGTGCCATCTTCAGCGCTCGAATGAAAGATGGAACCTCGGTAACTGATCATGTACTGTACATGATTGAGTTGATCGAGCGTCTAAGCTCTCTTGGTTTTCCCCTTCATGATCAATTGGGGAAGAATGCCATACTAAACTCATTGCCTGGATCATACCATCCTTTTCTCACTCATTTTCGTATGACGAAACCTGTAGTGAATTATCACCAATTGTTGGGGTTACTACAGACGTTTGAGAATGATCACCAACTTCTTAAGAAGACGGTGAACTTTGTGGGAGGTTCATCCAAGGGTCGCCCCTTTAAGAAAGGAAAAAAGAAAAATAAAATCCAAAAGAAACAAGTGCACCATGCTCAGCCTAGTCTAAAAAGAATAAAAAGGCTGATCAGAGCAAGGCAGAGTGCTTCTTCTGCAAGAAGCAAGGACATTGGAAGAGGAACTGTCCTCTTTACATTGCATCTCTCGATCCGAACCGGCTTAAGAAAAGTGGGCAATCAGTTGCCAATCAAGGTACTTATATGATAACACCTTGCAATTTTTCTATTTGTGATAACTCGACCTGGATATTGGATACCGGTAGTCCTTTTAATATTTGCAATTCGTTGCAGGGGCTACAAGTCAGTGAGAGGTTTGAAGAAGGAGAAAGGTTTCTGAATGTTGGAGATGGAAGATCAGTTCCAGTTCTAGCTTTAGGAATTCTTAAACTTGAATTTAGCTCTCATGTAAATGTCCTTAGTGATTATCACTATTGTCCAAGTTTTTTATTGAATGTCATTTCTGTAGGCCTTTTGGCCAAAAATGGTTATGAAATATCAATAAAAAAGGATTATTGCAATATCATTTGGAATGGTGCTGCTGTAATGAATGGAACTCTGAGTAATGGCATTTACATTTTGTCACAGCCTGTTCATATAATGTACAAGTCCAATAAGCGCCCTAAAATAGATAATGTCATGGATGTCTACCTTTGGCATCATAGGCTAGGACATATTAACAAGAACAGGATGAACAGGTTAAGTAAAGAGGGAATCCTCGATGTTAATGATTATGAATCATTGACAACCTGTGAATCATGCCTTCTTGGTAAAATGACCAAATCACCTTTTACCGGAAAAGGTGAACGAGCCAGTGACTTATTGACCCTTGTACATTCTGATGTATGTGGGCCAATGAGCACAAATGCTAGAGGTGGGTATTCATATTTCATTACGTTTACAGACAACCTTTCTAGGTATGGTTATGTCTATTTAATGAGACATAAATCTGAATTATTTGAAATGTTCAAATTATATCGTAATGAAGTAGAAAAACAAACTGGAAAGAGTATTAAAACTCTTCGATCAGATCGAGGAGGTGAATACCTCACCAGTGAGTTTTTGACATATCTAGGAGAAAATGGGATTCTCTCTCAATGGACTCCTCCTGGTACACCACAGTATAACGGTGTATCAGAAAGGAGAAATCGAACTCTGTTAGACATGGTTCGATCCATGATGGGGTTTGTGTTGGGAACCCGCCCATGCCGCTGATATTTCAAAAATTTTTCAGATGGCAGCGGAATCGGCATGCACGGGTTCGACGATCATCGCATGAACGTTGTTTCGAGACCTTTCGTAATTAGGTAAGAATTAAAACTTTTAAAACTAATAGGAAGATCAAATCTTCACCTTGCGCGGGTAGATGATCACCGCGAATCTGAATTCGTGGTTTTAGGAAGAGGGTTCACTTGAAGCCGTTCAAACGTCCGGCCTCTACGGGTCAAAGGGTTTGAAGCCGACATTGTATCTGCAGAGAGTAAAGATTCTAATTAGACTTTTGTACTTGATCCTAATCTGTCCTAAGGTCTTTTAGAACAAATATGACTCCCACTATTTTCTCGAATTCCTCACACTCCCCTGGTAGGAAAACGAAAATCCCACACGACTAGGGTTTCTAGTGGGTACTGCGGTCCCACCGATTTACATGCCACCTCACCTAACAGTTATTGGTGACACATAGATGGATGAGTGTACAACTCTTGTACAATGCTTCTCAAGCATGGTGCAGTGTAACTTGGTCTCTAAGCCATGAAGACCTCACCTAACAGTTATTGGTCCCATTTCTTAGTTAAGTCAGACCCACCGTATAACCGTAGGAATAAAGTCGTCATTGGGTCCTCACCTAACAGTATTGGTGCCCAACCCCACCTTTACCCTACAACATCTCATGTCTATAGAGAGGTCCAGCCCCCCAATGCAACTTGACCACTGTGTCCAGCCGAGACAAGTCAACATCAGAAAAGGCCTTAGCAGCTCTACTACAGTGGAAGACCTATTGACTTAATATTGGTTAATCAGGTCTTAGTGTTTGCAACTTGAGCCCTTCATAAGAGGTAATCGAACAATTGGCCAGGTAAGCAGGTGGGAGGCTCCCCTTACTCAGAGAGTAAGGTCCTAATTAAGTAACCACCTTTCATGCTTTCCTAGACACCAATTAGATCAATTAATCTAATATGACTTGCTCATGTCGGTTCACTCTCGACTTGATTGAGGAGGTTTTGATTTAGGTCTCAATTGGGTTTGCTACATCACATGTAGACCTATCTACCCGACTCTCATTCACATCACATGCAAACGGCGCATTGCAGGCAGTTATAATCGCGGCAATAATTAAAGCTAAACTTTAACTAGGTGATGATCATGGATTCTAATTAGGTCGTATTACAAGCACATGCACATCAATCGATCAAGTGGTCTTCAACTCTTGAATTGGTTCCAAGCTTCCTTGATTCGATCCTTGATCAACTCTTGATCCCATCGCCATCAACCGCTTAGACCCCTGTTCATCTCATGCATCGTCTTCGACTTGATCGTTGATGTACATCACATCACAGAAATACAACCAGATGTAAAATAAAAATAAAAATAATTTATATCTCCTTTTAGGAGGCACGCAGGCCTCTCAAAATATCAAATAAGATGCATGCAAGCATCTGAAAAATTACATGACATCGCAGATCACATCGCAGGTCATTACATTTGATACCAAAAGGGGTTGAATCCTATGATCATCACCGTATGCTACAATTATAATTTTCAGATCTGAAAGTTAACTGATTATATCATGACATAGGTTGCTGATCATGCTAATCATGATTCTAAACTTTGTAATCCCATTAACAATGCAATTAGAATCATCTTTTTATCACATAAAAATCAGCATGTAAAAAAAAAAAAATCAGCACCCCTGAAAAATCTGCATGCAGAATTTTTCAGCATGCATGATCATTTAATTTTCAGATCTAATATGCCTTTAGATATTTAATTTTTACCTTAATCTACGAAGCCTAGGCTCTGATACCACTGTTGGAAACCCGCCCATGCCGCTGATATTTCAAAAATTTTTCAGATGGCAGCGGAATCGGCATGCACGGGTTCGACGATCATCGCATGAACGTTGTTTCGAGACCTTTCGTAATTAGGTAAGAATTAAAACTTTTAAAACTAATAGAAAGATCAAATCTTCACCTTGCGCGGGTAGATGATCACCACGAATCTGAATTCGTGGTTTTAGGAAGAGGGTTCACTTGAAGCCGTTCAAACGTCCGGCCTCTACGGGTATCCACACGAAGTAGAGAACCGATCAAAGCTTTCTTGTCTTCCCGGGGTGCTAGCTCCCTTGCAAAGACTCCTTTGATGGCTGATCTCTTCTCTTTCTTTCAACTCTTGAAAGTGCTTGAGAGGAGGAAGAAGAAGGATGAAGAAGAGGAAGTAGATGAACCCCTGCACAGCCTTCTTTCTGTTGCTTGCGCTGGATGAAGAAAAGGAAGAGGAGGAGGCCGCCAACACTTGGAGGTTTCTTCCTTGCTTGCGGCTGCAACTAAGAGGGAGGAAGAGGGTGGCCACGGCACAAGAGGAAGAGGGCTCCAATGCTTAGGGCGCCGGCCTCATGGTGCTTCTTATAGCTATCAAGGGCTCCTCCAAAGTTGGAGCCCTAGATAACTTTCCAAAGAAAGAAGGGGGCGCCGGCCCTAGCTCCTCTCTTCTTGTCGCCCCAAGCAATTGGAGAGGGGCTGATGCCCCTCTTAGTTGGTTAACCTAATCCTCTTCCAAAGAGGATTAGGTGCCTCTCTCATGGTTTCATCCTAATCTAATTAGGATTAGCCAATTTGGGTTCAATCTATGCTAGTCCTAATCCAATTAGGACTTGAATGAACCATGACTCAATTGAACTCTTCAATCCTGATCCAATTAGGAGTCATGTTGATTAATTAATTTAGACTTAAGGAATCCTAATCCAATTAGGATTTGTTTAATTTTAGTCCTAATCCAATTAGGACTCTATTTGAATCCGAAGTCCTAATCTAATTAGGATTTCTAGGAATCCTACTCCAAGTAGGAATCCTATTTTAATTCAAAATTCCTAATCTCATTAGGATTGTAGGAATCCTATTCCAAGTAGGAATCCCAGTCCTACTCCAACTAGGATTCCCAGTCCTAATCCAATTAGGACTCTAGGAATCCTACCCGAAGTAGGATTTGTGTTTAAGTCCAATTAATTAATTCCCTTTGTTCCTTCTTCAACTTCTTATCAATCAAATTGATTACTTGTGATTCCTAATCACGATTTCAACCATCGGATCGGTCAATACTTCTAGTGTGTGTGACCCCATAGGTTCTATTCTGACTGGTAGTGAGATATATTGTGATCTCTATCTCAATATCATTGAAAACTCCTTTCAATGGGTTGGAACGATTCCAACTCAACTCATTAGGGTTTATCGATCATCAAGATAATCCCTATGAGTCCCACCATCCACCAGTGACACCTAGCAGCATGTAGTGGCTACCCAGCAGAATGGAATGATGAACCTCTAGGTGCAGTTAACATGTGATACAGTCCTACTATCGTGGATCCCTACAGGACGGAGGTCATGGACAACTCGTCAAACCCCATCGTCTGTCATATGTCAAGATTTATTCGACTCGAGTTCGATAGTGGAAAACTCTTTTTCCACTTTACTGCCCTGGCCAAGGTCTTAGAACTCAGTCTAACAAATCACATAGGATCACTCCTTTTCTATCAAGGTCGATAGATTCCTTATAGGTGCATACCCTACTCCTACAGTGAACCTACTGCAGCCAATCTACACTGCATGGACCCATATGGCTAGAGACCATGTATGTGTGCAGTCAAACTACAATAACCTCACTGTGAGTAGCCGAAGCACCGCAGGTCAAAGGACCAGTCACACTACTGCAACATCAAGTAAGTCACTGACGAGTGGATAGACATCCAAGTGACTTCTTGTCTTGGTCACGCTCAGTACCCTTGTTCTCTAACAAGCACCTGCACTATCACTTCAGTGTCCCTACACTGTGGACTCAAGTCTCGTCCATCCAGAAGGAGAGTGATCTGTGCACTGATCGGATCGATCACCGTCCTCGTGATGATCCATTGATCAGGAGCATTTAGAAATTAATCACCAATGATACATGGCTCAAATTCTCAACTCTTGAGAATATGTATCATCATCTTATTAATTTCTTGGACGATTCATAGACACATAAACAATATGAATGAAAAAGATGCCTTTTATTTATTCAATAATAAATAGTCAAGTACAAAATTATGTCCCTAGAATCAACAATGTGTCCGCCAAATTGGCTTCTAGGGCATACATCTAACAATCTCCCACTTGCACTAAAGCCAATTGGTCATATATCTTAGGCCCATCTTCTCAAGGTGGGCTTCAGTCTTTTGCTGATTCAGCTGCTTAGTGAAAGGGTCTGCCACGTTATTCGCGGAGTCTACTCTCTGCACCTCTACATATTTCTTCTCCACATAGTCGCGTATGAGGTGAAAGCGCCGCTCTATATGCTTAGACTTCTGATGAGACCTTGGCTCCTTAGCAAGGGCTATGGCGCCATTGTTATCGCAGTAGAGTGTTATGGCATCTGATGTCATCACATCCAGCTCTGCAATGAATTTCTTGAACCAGAAGCCTTCCTTAGCAGCTTCAGAGGCGGCGATGTATTCGGCTTCCATAGTAGAATCAGCAATGATCGATTGTTTAGAACTCTTCCAATTCACCGTACCACCATTGCACAAGAACACGTATCCAGATGTTGACTTCCTGTCATCGACATCAGTCATGAAGTCTGAATCTGTGTATCCTTCTACCTTTAACTCTGATGTTCCTCCAAAAACCAAGAATAAATCTTTAGTTCTTCTCAAGTATTTAAGAATATTCTTCACAGCTGTCCAGTGTTCTTCACCTGGATTCGACTGATATCTGCTTGTGACACTCGCAGCAAGAGCTATATCAGGTCGTGTACATAGCATGGCATACATGAGGCTTCCTATTGCCGATGCATAAGGAATCTTGCTCATGCGTTGAATCTCTTCAGATGTGTTGGGGCACATCTTCTTGGAGAGATGAATTCCATGCCTAAGGGGTAAGAGACCCCTCTTGGAGTTTTCCATGCTGAACCTCTTCAGCACCTCCTCTATGTACATTTTCTGTGACAGGCCAAGCATCCTTTTAGATCTATCTCTATAGACTTTTATTCCCAAAATATAGGATGCTTCCCCAAGGTCTTTCATGGAGAATTCTTTTGACAACCAGACCTTGACCGAGGTTAGCATGGGAATATCATTCCCAATCAGGAGAATGTCATCTACGTACAGTACGAGAAAAACGACAGCACTCCCACTAACCTTTTTGTAAACACATGGTTCCTCTTCGTTTTTGATGAAATCAAACGTTTTGATTGCATCATCGAAACGAGTGTTCCAACTCCGAGAGGCTTGCTTTAGTCCATAGATGGACCTTTGCAGCTTGCAGACCTTGTGATCTCCATCACTGGAAGTGAAACCCAAAGGCTGTTCCATATAGATATCTTCATCAAGATATCCATTCAGGAAAGCAGTTTTCACATCCATCTGCCAGATTTCATAGTCATGAAATGCTGCAATGGCAAGCAATGTCCGGATGGATTTTAGCATGGCTACAGGTGAAAAGGTCTCCTGATAGTCAATACCTTCGCGCTGACTATACCCTTTCGCCACAAGCCTTGCCTTATAGGTCTCTACCTCTCCATCCGAACCTATCTTCCTTTTGTAGATCCATTTGCATCCAATAGGTACAATACCTTCTGGTGGATCTACTAAGGTCCAGACTTGGTTGGAATGCATGGAGTCTATCTCTGACTTCATAGCTTCCAGCCATTTCTCGGAATCGATATCAGATATCGCCTCGTTGTAGGTTTTGGGATCCTGTATGTGATCCCTATCTCCCACTAGGAACATTTCCTCGGTATCCTCTTCTAGTATACCTAAGTATCTATCGGGAAGATGGGAGACCCTATTAGATCTACGAGGTGGTTGAGGGACATCGTGTACTGGCTCCTTATGAATAGGTTCTATAGGATCCATGACTCGTTGCTTTTCAGAGACTTTCTCTTCAAGCTCAATTTTCTTCCCACTGCCTCTATCAAGGATAAACTGATTTTCCAAAAAGATGGCATGACGGCTCACAAACACATTGTGATCCTCTGAGACGTAAAAATTGTATCCTAATGACTCTTTAGGATATCCTATAAAACGAGCACTTATGGTCCTAGCCTCTAACTTGTCCGCCTGTAGTCGCTTGACGTGGGCCGGACATCCCCAAATCTTGAGATGACCCAGACTTGGTTTCTTACCATGCCATATCTCATACGGTGTGGTAGGAACGGATTTAGAGGGAACTCTATTCAATAAATAAATCGCTGTGAGTAAGGCATCTCCCCAAAGGAACATAGGTAAATCAGTGAAGCTCATCATGGACCTGACCATATCCAATAGGGTCCGATTTCTCCTCTCTGACACCCCGTTGAGTTGGGGTGTACCCGGAGGTGTCCATTGTGAGACTATGCCGTTTTCTTTGAGATAGTTCCGGAATTTCCCACTAAGGTATTCTCCTCCTCGATCTGATCGAAGAGCCTTAAGAGGTTTTCTAGTTTGTTTTTTCTACTTCATTCTTGAACTCTTTGAACTTTTCAAAGGATTCAGACTTGTGTCTCATAAGATACACATACCCATACCGTGAATAATCATCGGTAAAGGTAATGAAGTAAGAATAACGTCCCCTGGCTAGCACATCGAATGGGCCACATACATCTGTATGTATTAGGGTAAGTATTTCAGTGGTCCTCTCCCCATGTCCTACAAAGGGCAGTCTAGTCATTTTTCCTTGAAGACAGGACTCGCAAGTTGGATATGACTCGGAAGTCAATGAGCCGAGAAGCCCATCTTTATCCATTTTGTTCATTCTGTCTTCTCCAATATGGCCAAGTCTGAGGTGCCACAAATATCTTTGGTTTATCTCATCTCTGGATCTTTTGGATCCTTTGGCATTCACTTCTTGCTCGGTAACATTCACAGATACATCCATATGTAAATGATAGAGACTGTCAATCATAAAACCACGTGCGACTATTTTATTTCTTAAATAAATAGAACAGCAGTCTTTGTCAAATGTAAAAACATGACCTTCCTGTGCTAGACATGAAACAGAAATCAAATTTCTGCTAGCAACAGGTACATAATAGCAGTCTCTAAGTATTAAACTAAATCCAGACGGTAGTCGCAGATGGTAGGTGCCCACAGCCACAGCAGCAACTTTTGCCCCGTTGCCAACCCGAAGGGTTACCGCACCTTCCGCCAGCCTTCTACTTTCCTTTAGACCCTGCATGGTAGTGCACAAATGAGCACTAGAACCAGAATCTATAACCCAACTAGAAGTAGAAGAAACCGTTAGATTAGTTTCAATAATGAGCAAGTCTATACCTTCTGAAGGTGTGTCACCTTTCTTGTTCTTCAGGCTCTCGAGGTATGAAGGACAGTTTCTCTTCCAGTGGCCTTCGACATTGCAGTGGAAACATTTTCCTTTGTCGTTAGCCTTTTTCTTTTGAACTTCCTTCTTTGGCTTCTTGTCTTTCTTCTGCTTCTTAGCAGGCTTTTTTTTCTTCCAAGTAGACTTTCTCTTGGAACCAGAAGTCAACTCAGTAGCAAGGACATTGCCCCTTGAACCTTTCAAGGCTCCCTCAGCAGTTACCAACATGTTGATTAGTTCAGTCTTAGTGCATTCAATCTTATTCATGTGGTAGTTTACTATAAACTGACCAAATGAATCAGAAAGTGACTGTAGGATCAAATCCACTTGTAATTCCTTGTGCATGTCCATACCGAGCTTCTCAAGCTCCTCTAGGTCCTTGATCATGGTCAGACCGTGATCATGGACAGACTGCCCCTCGCGCATCTTCGCTTTGAAAAGCCTCTTGGACACTTCAAAACGAGCTGTGCGACTTTGCTTACCATACAACTCTTGCAGGTGTGCCAGTATGTCCCTAGCAGTCTTTATATTTTCATGCTGGCATTGGAGTTCATTAGACATAGATGCCATCATATAGCATTTTACTCTAATGTCATCGTCCAACCACTTTTTATGCATCTCACGCTGAACATCAGTGGGACGTGCTGGTAATGTGGGGATATCTGAATCGAGTATGTAGCCTATCTTCTCACAGTCCAAAACTATTTTGAGATTTCTAAGCCAGTCCTTGTAATTGGTTCCGGTCAGTTGGTTGGTCTCAAGAATACGGGTCAAAGGGTTTGAAGCCGACATTGTATCTGCAGAGAGTAAAGATTCTAGTTGGACTTTTGTACTTGATCCTAATCTGTCCTAAGGTCTTTTAGAACAAATATGACTCCCACTATTTTCTCGAATTCCTCACACTCCCCTGGTAGGAAAACGAAAATCCCACACGACTAGGGTTTCTAGTGGGTACTGCGGTCCCACCGATTTACATGCCACCTCACCTAACAGTTATTGGTGACACATAGATGGATGAGTGTACAACTCTTGTACAATGCTTCTCAAGCATGGTGCAGTGTAACTTGGTCTCTAAGCCATGAAGACCTCACCTAACAGTTATTGGTCCCATTTCTTAGTTAAGTCAGACCCACCGTATAACCGTAGGAATAAAGTCGTCATTGGGTCCTCACCTAACAGTTATTGGTGCCCAACCCCACCTTTACCCTACAACATCTCATGTCTATAGAGAGGTCCAGCCCCCCAATGCAACTTGACCACTGTGTCCAGCCGAGACAAGTCAACATCAGAAAAGGCCTTAGCAGCTCTACTACAGTGGAAGACCTATTGACTTAATATTGGTTAATCAGGTCTTAGTGTTTGCAACTTGAGCCCTTCATAAGAGGTAATCGAACAATTGGCCAGGTAAGCAGGTGGGAGGCTCCCCTTACTCAGAGAGTAAGGTCCTAATTAAGTAACCACCTTTCATGCTTTCCTAGACACCAATTAGATCAATTAATCTAATATGACTTGCTCATGTCGGTTCACTCTCGACTTGATTGAGGAGGTTTTGATTTAGGTCTCAATTGGGTTTGCTACATCACATGTAGACCTATCTACCCGACTCTCATTCACATCACATGCAAACGGCGCATTGCAGGCAGTTATAATCGCGGCAATAATTAAAGCTAAACTTTAACTAGGTGATGATCATGGATTCTAATTAGGTCGTATTACAAGCACATGCACATCAATCGATCAAGTGGTCTTCAACTCTTGAATTGGTTCCAAGCTTCCTTGATTCGATCCTTGATCAACTCTTGATCCCATCGCCATCAACCGCTTAGACCCCTGTTCATCTCATGCATCGTCTTCGACTTGATCGTTGATGTACATCACATCACAGAAATACAACCAGATGTAAAATAAAAATAAAAATAATTTACATCTCCTTTTAGGAGGCACGCAGGCCTCTCAAAATATCAAATAAGATGCATGCAAGCATCTGAAAAATTACATGACATCGCAGATCACATCGCAGGTCATTACATTTGATACCAAAAGGGGTTGAATCCTATGATCATCACCGTATGCTACAATTATAATTTTCAGATCTGAAAGTTAACTGATTATATCATGACATAGGTTGCTGATCATGCTAATCATGATTCTAAACTTTGTAATCCCATTAACAATGCAATTAGAATCATCTTTTTATCACATAAAAATCAGCATGTAAAAAAAAAAATCAGCACCCCTGAAAAATCTGCATGCAGAATTTTTCAGCATGCATGATCATTTAATTTTCAGATCTAATATGCCTTTAGATATTTAATTTTTACCTTAATCTACGAAGCCTAGGCTCTGATACCACTGTTGGAAACCCGCCCATGCCGCTGATATTTCAAAAATTTTTCAGATGGCAGCAGAATCGGCATGCACGGGTTCGACGATCATCGCATGAACGTTGTTTCGAGACCTTTCGTAATTAGGTAAGAATTAAAACTTTTAAAACTAATAGAAAGATCAAATCTTCACCTTGCGTGGGTAGATGATCACCGCGAATCTGAATTCGTGGTTTTAGGAAGAGGGTTCACTTGAAGCCGTTCAAACGTCCGGCCTCTACGGGTATCCACACGAAGTAGAGAACCGATCAAAGCTTTCTTGTCTTCCCGGGGTGCTAGCTCCCTTGCAAAGACTCCTTTGATGGCTGATCTCTTCTCTTTCTTTCAACTCTTGAAAGTGCTTGAGAGGAGGAAGAAGAAGGATGAAGAAGAGGAAGTAGATGAACCCCTGCACAGCCTTCTTTCTGTTGCTTGCGCTGGATGAAGAAAAGGAAGAGGAGGAGGCCGCCAACACTTGGAGGTTTCTTCCTTGCTTGCGGCTGCAACTAAGAGGGAGGAAGAGGGTGGCCACGGCACAAGAGGAAGAGGGCTCCAATGCTTAGGGCGCCGGCCTCATGGTGCTTCTTATAGCTATCAAGGGCTCCTCCAAAGTTGGAGCCCTAGATAACTTTCCAAAGAAAGCAGGGGGCGCCGGCCCTAGCTCCTCTCTTCTTGTCGCCCCAAGCAATTGGAGAGGGGCTGATGCCCCTCTTAGTTGGTTAACCTAATCCTCTTCCAAAGAGGATTAGGTGCCTCTCTCATGGTTTCATCCTAATCTAATTAGGATTAGCCAATTTGGGTTCAATCTATGCTAGTCCTAATCCAATTAGGACTTGAATGAACCATGACTCAATTGAACTCTTCAATCCTGATCCAATTAGGAGTCATGTTGATTAATTAATTTAGACTTAAGGAATCCTAATCCAATTAGGATTTGTTTAATTTTAGTCCTAATCCAATTAGGACTCTATTTGAATCCGAAGTCCTAATCTAATTAGGATTTCTAGGAATCCTACTCCAAGTAGGAATCCTATTTTAATTCAAAATTCCTAATCTCATTAGGATTGTAGGAATCCTATTCCAAGTAGGAATCCCAGTCCTACTCCAACTAGGATTCCCAGTCCTAATCCAATTAGGACTCTAGGAATCCTACCCGAAGTAGGATTTGTGTTTAAGTCCAATTAATTAATTCCCTTTGTTCCTTCTTCAACTTCTTATCAATCAAATTGATTACTTGTGATTCCTAATCACGATTTCAACCATCGGATCGGTCAATACTTCTAGTGTGTGTGACCCCATAGGTTCTATTCTGACTGGTAGTGAGATATATTATGATCTCTATCTCAATATCATTGAAAACTCCTTTCAATGGGTTGGAACGATTCCAACTCAACTCATTAGGGTTTATCGATCATCAAGATAATCCCTATGAGTCCCACCATCCACCAGTGACACCTAGCAGCATGTAGTGGCTACCCAGCAGAATGGAATGATGAACCTCTAGGTGCAGTTAACATGTGATACAGTCCTACTATCGTGGATCCCTACAGGACGGAGGTCATGGACAACTCGTCAAACCCCATCGTCTGTCATATGTCAAGATTTATTCGACTCGAGTTCGATAGTGGAAAACTCTTTTTCCACTTTACTGCCCTGGCCAAGGTCTTAGAACTCAGTCTAACAAATCACATAGGATCACTCCTTTTCTATCAAGGTCGATAGATTCCTTATAGGTACATACCCTACTCCTACAGTGAACCTACTGCAGCCAATCTACACTGCATGGACCCATATGGCTAGAGACCATGTATGTGTGCAGTCAAACTACAATAACCTCACTGTGAGTAGCCGAAGCACCGCAGGTCAAAGGACCAGTCACACTACTGCAACATCAAGTAAGTCACTGACGAGTGGATAGACATCCAAGTGACTTCTTGTCTTGGTCACGCTCAGTACCCTTGTTCTCTAACAAGCACCTGCACTATCACTTCAGTGTCCCTACACTGTGGACTCAAGTCTCGTCCATCCAGAAGGAGAGTGATCTGTGCACTGATCGGATCGATCACCGTCCTCGTGATGATCCATTGATCAGGAGCATTTAGAAATTAATCACCAATGATACATGGCTCAAATTCTCAACTCTTGAGAATATGTATCATCATCTTATTAATTTCTTGGACGATTCATAGACACATAAACAATATGAATGAAAAAGATGCCTTTTATTTATTCAATAATAAATAGTCAAGTATAAAATTATGTCCCTAGAATCAACAATGTGTCAGCCAAATTGGCTTCTAGGGCATACATCTAACAGTTTGCTGATCTGCCCATATCCTTTTGGGGATATGCTCTTGAGTCAACCTGCTACATTCTAAATAAGGTTCCAAGTAAGTCTGTAAATAAAACACCACATGAGATGTGGACTGGACGTAAGCCGATGCTCTCTCACCTTAGGGTTTGGGGGTGTCCAGCGTACGTCAAACGTTTGAAGACAGACAAACTTGAACCCAAGTCTGACAAATATTTCTTTGTTGGTTATCCTAAAGAAACTAAAGGATATTACTTCTACTTTGCTAAAGAACAAAAGTTATTCGTAAGCAATAGAGCTGTTTTCTTAGAGAAAGAATTCCTTAGTGAAGGAACTAAAAGCTCTAATGTTGAGCTTAGGGAAGTTCAACATGTAGAAGATCCGACACCATCTACTGAACTAGTTGAGTCGGATTT
This sequence comes from Phoenix dactylifera, assembly GCF_009389715.1. Classification (NCBI taxonomy): domain Eukaryota; kingdom Viridiplantae; phylum Streptophyta; class Magnoliopsida; order Arecales; family Arecaceae; genus Phoenix; species Phoenix dactylifera. The sequence continues at coordinate 12,547,113 of NC_052398.1, read as the reverse complement.
GATTAGATCAGATCCAGAACCCATCTTAGATGCACCATTAAGGCGATCAGGTAGAGTACCACGTCAGCCGGACAGATACTACGGTTTCTTGGTCCAGGACGGGGATCCTGTCGAACTTGATGAAAACGATGAGGATCCGATCACCTATATGGATGCTATGCAGAGGCATGACTCTGATGCATGGCTTGGAGCCATGCAATCCGAAATGGAATCCATGAAGGTCAATGATGTATGGACATTAGTTGACCCACCCGAAGGGATTAAACCCATAGGGTGTAAGTGGATTTTCAAAAGAAAACGGGGCGCAGACGGAAAAGTAGAGACCTATAAAGCCCGTCTGGTTGCCAAGGGATATCGTCAACGTTTTGGTATTGACTATGACGAGACGTTTTCTCCTGTGGCAATGCTCAAATCCATTCGGATTATGCTTTCGTTAGCAGCACACTTAGATATGAGATCTGGCAGATGGATGTTAAAACCGCTTTTCTAAATGGAGATTTAGAAGAGGAGGTGTATATAATGCAACCTGAAGGTTTTATATCTGCAGATGAGTCTAAGGTGTGCAAGCTTCAAAAATTCATTTATGGATTAAAGCAAGCTTCACGGAGTTGGAACATACGATTTGATAAGGTGATCAAATCATATGGCTTCATTAAGAATGAAGAGGAACCTTGCATTTATAAATGGGCAAATGGTTCAGTTATTATATTTCTTGTTTTGTATGTGGATGACATTCTTTTAATCGAGAATGACATTCCTGCATTATAAGGAATAAAGGTTTGGCTATCATCTCAATTTGCCATGAAGGATTTGGGAGAAGCATCTTACATCCTAGGGATGAAGATCTATAGAGATAGATCTAGAAGATTGCTTGGATTATCCCAATCCACATACATTGATACTATACTGAAAAGGTTCAGTATGATTAATTCCAAGAAAGGCTATCTTCCAATGGGCCATGGAATTAACCTCTCTAAAAGGGATTGTCCGACAACCTCTCAAGAAAGAGAGAGTATGGATAGAATTCCATATGCTTCGGCAGTAGGATCTATAATGTATGCCATGACATGTACTAGACCATACGTGGCATACTCACTAGGAGTAGTGAGTAGATACCAGTCTGATCCAGGTAGCAACCACTGGAAGGTTGTAAAAACCATCCTTAAGTATTTGAGAAATACTAAAGATCAGTGGCTTGTCTACGGTGATTCTGACTTAAAACTTGAGGGATATACCGATTCAAGTTTTCAGTCAGATCAAGATGATAGCAAGAGCGTGTCGGGATATATCTTCACTCTTAAGGGTGGGGCCATCTGCTGGAAGAGTTCCAAGCAGCATACAGTGGCAGATTCTACATGTGAAGCAGAATACATTGCAGCATCTGATGCAGCCAAGGAAGCCATATGGTTGCGCAAGTTCATCACCGAGCTAGGAGTGGCACCTTCCATTGATGGTCCAGTTCCTATATTTTGTGATAACACTGGAGCCATAGCTCAGGCAAAGGAACCTAAAGCACATCAGCGGACTAAGCATATTCTGCGACGCTATCACCTGGTTCGAGAGATTATAGAACGAGGTGATATTGATCTTCAGAAGATTGACACAAAAGAAAATCTGGCTGACCCATTTACCAAAGTCCTCGGCATCAAAGAGTTCAACGAACACAAGTCGAAGATGGGTATTAGATACTGTGCCGATTGGCTTTAGGCTAAGTGGGAGTTGTTGGAAATTATATCCTAAATGTCAATCGTCAGCATATTGATGATTGAATTTTGTAAATAAATTGACAAATTAATAAAGTATTATTTGGCATTATTCATCATTTCATCTTCAAATGAACTCTTATATGATGAAGTCCTTAGGACTTATGTTATGATAAAGGAGGATTTATCTTTGAGTCCTTAAACTTGTTCGCGACCAAATAATATGTTGTTACTAGGACGACAACATTATCGAGATTAGGTCGTTGTGTGACATATACGTTGGTTGTCCTCTTAACCAAGGAGTGTGGAGACACTGGTATGCCATACAGGTGAAGTGTAGGAGTACATTTCAGTGAACGTGACCAATTTCGGAACACTCTACTGTCGAGAGATATTCCGAGTGGATATGGGTATAAGTTTGGCCCTCTGACCTGAGACCGCAACCTGTGACTAGCAAGCAACTCACTGTACTTTGGTACCGGACTACCTGAATTTCTAATTCAGTGACGGAAGGTCACTGGGTGCAGTCAAGTACTTGCGTAGTCAGTTGTGAGTCAAGATGGAATTGACCCCTCCTGGAAACAGGAATAATGTCTTGTGATTAATTTAGCAAAACCTTGACCAGGGTAATCCCAGTGAGGAGTCACGGGATATCTAAAGTTAATCACATAATGGATGTACTAATTATAGGGTTGACAGTGAGCTCTAAGTCATCCTGGCATTAAGAGTCAAAGGGATTGAATTATACAGTAACCATAGTTCAGGGTTCCAGAATATTTGCTTCGCATATATTCGGCCTATTCGGACGTCGGGTACCATTGCTAGATGGTCACATCGATTAGTGTAGGAAGTCGTTCCTATACTACCGGCTTAGGTTCGAACCTATGAGGTCACACGCATAGAAGATTCCAGATTGATCAAGAAGGCTGATGAATGATTAAGAATCATTCAGGGGTAATTTGGTCAATTCGATTGGCAAATTATCTTATAAAATAATTAAAGTAATTATCGGAGGATTAATTAGTAATTAGATTGCTAATGAACTCAATTGGATTGAGTAATTAGACTAAGGATGAGCCAAATTGAATTAGATTCAATTCTGGGCTCAATCAGGGTTTTTGACCTGATTGGATTAGGTCTGAATCAAGAGGACTTAGGTTGACCAAATTAAATTAGATTAAATTTGTGCTTAATTAGGGATTGACCTAATTGGATTAGGTTCAACCTATGGTAATTGGATCATTCTAATTGTTAGGATTTAATTAAATTAAATGGGTTTGATCTGAAACTGTTCGGATCATGAAATCCACTTGTCACATATCCATGCATGGCGCCATAAATTGATTTTTAATATGATTAAAAATTAATTTAATTTATTTAATGGTGCCATGGGACACTTGGCAACATCAGGGACCTCTTTCATCATTAGATGGATCGAAATGGAGAGATAAATTCATGAAAAGAATTGGATAAGATCAAATTCTCTCTCTTCATGACATATGTCATCCTTATCTTTATCTCACTTCTAATTAAGGTTGAATTTCGAATTTAATCATCACAAAATCACCACGTGACCCTCTAATCTGTTTGGGGGCATGGGAATTTCGAAATTGAAAGAGGAAAGTGGCAACATGATGAATGGTTTAGAGTAGATCAAGCTTCATCATGTAATGGCACATGAACTTGAATTTTGAATTCAAAATTCAAAACCCCACAAAATCCTCCACAAATATGGGATGGTTGGCATGAAGTTAGGTAGGAGAGCAACATTAAAAGGACTTCCATCATCTGGTGGTCGAATTCAAGGAAAAAAGAGAGAAAAAGAAGAAGAAAAAAGGAAAAAGAAAAGAGAGGAACCCTAGTTCATGCATGGAAAAATTCTGCATTCAATCTAGCTGATTTCTTCCTCCTCTAAGTCCATCGCGCCATTAGTGTTAGGGGTCCCTGATAAGAGTCTTTAGATCAGATCTAAGTCCTCTTCAATCCCTTTAAACCTTTCCTCCAAGTTCTTCCAAGAAGGCGGATTAAAAGTTGATAGCGTTTGGAAGATCAAATTTCAGCCTCAAGAAATTCTGCGCAAGCTAGCACTTCCGCAGGATTGGATCTCTTCAGGAACTTCGCGTGGACTTCTCGTAGAGGCCATTCGTGTGCGTGGCTGCGAAGTCGAGGATCAGATCTACAAGTTTCATCCATCATAAAAGGTATTAATCCTACATTAATCTTTTATTATGGTGTCAAGATCTAGGTCTGATTCCCCGAGGTTTTACCCTCTTTTGGGGCTCCTCACGAAGATATCTCCAGAATCCATTCAATGGATATTCGGAGATTAATCGAAATAGAGTTCTTAAGTTTCAGATCTGATAGTTAATCATGCATGAAAGTTTTAGCATAATTGTTTAAACGATTCCGGCATAATCCTATGTGTTCTTAAGGTGCTGATTTCTAGATTTGATCTTGTAAGCATGCATGAATTAAATTGTTTGATTCGATTTTTTCGCTGCATTTTAAAACTTAAAAAGAACTACGTATGGCTTGATTCCCCTTATGAAGGGGTACGTAGGCAACCCAATCAGGTTCAGCCATGGTTTTAAAAAAAAAAAAAAATCAGCATGCTTAACACCGAAGAACCTAGGATTCACTTTCATGCAGATCATGATAGATCGACAGGTGAAGGTGTTCAGCCACAAGAGTATGTTTTAATCAAAATGGAGGCAGTTCCTCCTTTCCCTTCGCAGTTGAAGGTCTTGGAAGGTAGAAAGGTGTACTTGGCAGCTGCTACTTTGAGACCTGAGACGATGTACGGGCAAACAAACTGTTGGGTACTGCCAGATGGGAAGTATGGAGCCTTTGAGATTAATGAGACTGATGTTTTCATTATCACGCAGAGGGCTGCACTTAACCTGGCATATCAGAAACTATCAAGGGTTCCAGAGAAGCCAACTTGCTTGCTTGAGCTGACAGGTCATGATCTCATTGGTTTGCCCTTGAAGTCACCTCTTGCTTTCAATGAAGCCATATACTCACTTCCCATGCTTACTATCTTGACGGATAAGGGAACAGGAATTGTGACCAGTGTGCCCAGTGATTCACCCGATGACTATATGGCATTGCAAGATTTGAAGTCAAAACCAGCTTTAAGATCAAAGTTTGGGGTAAAGGATGAGTGGGTCATTTCCTTTTGAGGTTATGCCAATCATTAATATTCCAGAGTTTGGAGATATCTGTGCAGAGAAAGTGTGTACTGATCTCAAGATTAAGAGTCAGAATGACAAAGATAAGTTTGCAGAGGCAAAAAGGTTGACCTATTTGAAAGGCTTAACTGATGGTACAATGCTGGTAGGGGAGTTTAGTGGGAATAAAGTTCAGGAAGCAAAGCCTTTGATAAGGAACAAACTTTTGGAGAGCGGCAAGGCAGTACTGTACAGTGAGCCTGAGAAGAAAGTTATGTCAAGATCAGGTGATGAGTGTGTCGTTGCACTTACAGATCAGTGGTATATTACTTACGGTGAGGTGGAATGGAAGAAAAAAGCAGAGGACTGTTTTACCAACATGAAGCTATATAGTGAAGAAACACGGCACGGTTTTGAGCATACATTGAGCTGGCTGAACCAGTGGGCATGCTCACGGTCATTCGGACTTGGCACCCGTATTCCATGGGATGAGCAGTTTCTTGTTGAATCACTTTCTGATTCAACCCTTTACATGGCATACTATACCATAGCTCATATTTTGCAAAGTGGTGATATTTATGGGTCGGATACTTCTTCGGTAAAGCCAGAACAAATGACAGATGAAGTGTGGGACTATGTCTTTGGTGGAGGGCCCGTCCCCAAAACAGACATTCCTTCGTCTCTCCTTAACAAAATGAAGCAGGAGTTTGACTATTGGTATCCATTTGATCTCCGTGTATCTGGCAAGGATCTTATACAAAACCACCTTACATTTTGCATCTATAACCACACTGCTCTTCTGCCAAAACATCAGTGGCCTCGTGGTTTTCGATGCAACGGGCATCTTATGCTGAATTCTGAGAAGATGTCCAAATCCACTGGAAACTTTCGAACCATGCGCCAGGCCATAGAGGAATTCTCCTCTGATGCCACTAGATTTGCTCTTGCAGATGCTGGGGTTGGAATGGATGATGCAAATTTTGTCTTTGAAACTGCAAATGCTGCAATTTTGAGGCTTACCAAGGAAATTGCTTGGATGGAAGAAGTTTTGGCTGCAGAGTCCTCTTTGCGAGCTGGCCTCCCAACTACTTACGCTGATTGTGTGTTTGCAAATGAAATAAACATTGCCATTAGATCAAGTGAACAGCACTATAATGAATTCATGTTCAGAGATGCCCTCAAGGCAGGATTTTATGATCTGCAGGCTGCCAGAGATGAATATAGGTTTTCTTGTGGAGCAGGAGGAATGAACTGTGATTTGTTGTTGAGGTCTATGGATGTTCAAACAAGACTTATAACTCCTATTTGCCCGCACTATGCGGAGCATGTATGGAAGAATATCTTGAAGAAGGATGGCTTTGTAGTGAATGCTGGTTGGCCAATGGCAGATGCCCCTGATCTTATTCTCAGAAGAGCTAACAAGTATCTGCAGGATTCAATAGTTTTGATGAGAAAGTTGCTTCAGAAGCAAGTATCTGGCCCTAAGAAGGCTAAAAAGGGTGCTCCTGTTACTCCGACAGAGGAAAACAAGTTCACAGTAGGTCTTATATATGTGAATGAGCAATATGATGGTTGGAAAAAAGAATGCCTTAGGATACTTCAATCCAACTTTGACAGTGCTAAAGGTTCCTTTGCACCTGACCAAGAGATACATGAGGCATTAAAAGGAAGCATTATTGGGCAGGATGCAAACTTTAAGCACATACTGAAACTCTGCATGCCTTTCCTAAAGTTTAAGAAGGATGAGGTGCTCTCAGTTGGTCTTCAGGCTCTAGATTTGAAGCTGCCGTTTGGTGAAATTGATGTTCTCCAGGAGAACTCTGATTTAATAAAGCGGCAGCTGGGTCTTGAGCATGTCGAAGTTTTGTCTTCTTCTGATGATGCTGCTCGTAGTAAAGCTGGCCCACACATCTCATTGCTAACTCAGAATCCCCCATCACCTGGTAATCCGGTTGCTGTCTTCTTAAGCAAGTCAGAATTTTCTACAGTTGGTATTCAGAATGGAGCTTAAGTATACTCCGGAGCAAGCAGCTTGTTGTTTGGAGACTTTTAGAGGTTTGATTTTATTAATTTTCCTTTTTGTTTTTGTAGATTTTGGTAGCTTCAACCTAGCTATCTATGTTATAGAACAATAATTTTTTGTGCTCCCATATGTGAATTGGATTTGACTTTCTCGATAAAGGAAGTTCTTGTGCATCATTTTTGTTCTATGATTAATTTTGTGGATTTCTTGTACTGTATATGTAGTCTGCAAGGCATCTTTTCATTCTCCTGCACTTTAGTTGCTTTTGTGCAATAATTTCTTCTATGTTTGGTTGTATAGATTTTTCAAGAATTAGGGACAATTTATTTTCCCATCTGAATGATGAAAATAAAGCAAGGGCCGATAGGTGGTCTAGAACAAGAAAGAATGTTAAAGCCAAGGAGATGTTGGAAAATTTTCAAAATTATATGTCTATATATATATATATATATATATATATATATATATATATATATATATATATATATATATATATATATATATATGTTTTTGGTGTTGTTTTTCCTGAAGGAAAGAAGATGAAAAGATGTGACTGTAGAAAGGTAGTTGAAAGTGAAAAGAGATGACTCTTTGAACAGACACAATTTGTGGCTGTCTGAAAAGAGGTGATTCTTCAGGCCAAAAGGAGGTGACTCTACAGTCTGAAAAGTGGTGACTATTCAAACAAGTATTGTGATTGTTCGAAGCGACACCAAGAAAACTATAAGAAGGCCTCTTTACTGTAGAAAAAATGACTACAATATATTCATTTTTTCCTTTCAAATTTTGTCTCCTTTTAGTCTTGCCATTATCGTCAAATTCTTAGAGTTTTTCTGGTTTGATATCGATAGTGCAAACCCCTATCATACAAACAGATTTTTCTGGGCTCTATTGTATCCTGGAGACAAATTTGCTGATCCCTTTTGCACCCAAGTGATGGGGGCAAATATTGACTTAAGGAAAACGACGTTGTAACGTGCCTTGGAGCGTTTTTCTTTCTTTCTTTTTTTAATTCTCTAGTTCCTACAATCTTAAGACAATATTTTGAGCAATGACACCACAAACTTTGAAGGAGTTTGACTATGGATTTCGTGAAATTGGAGAAGTTTGATGGAGCGAATTTTAAACGTTGGCAAAAGAAGATGCAGTTCTTGCTTGCTGGTCTCAAAGTTGGATATGTTCTGACAACCCCAAAGCCTATTGAAAGCGAGGTAGAAACTGTTGCTGCAGCCTGAGAGAGACTCAAGTGGAAACAAGATGACTATGGCCCTGTTTGGGGGAGCTGTGGGCAGTAGAGCTGTTGGAAGTAGAGCTGTTGGAAGTAGAGCTGTCTGAAGTAGAGCTGTTATAAAAAGCTGTTTGCTGTTTGGTAATTACATTTGTAAAGTGCTGTGGCACTTTAACATATGTTTGGTAAACAAACTGAGAAAGTACTTTTGTATGACAAAATTACCATAAAGGACATTGCATAGTATTATACAACATAACATAATAAAACATAACATATATTAATACATAAATATACGATATAGTATAATATTATTGTAATATAAATAATATTATTATAATATAGCATAATAGTAATATAATTATTAGAGTAAATTAATTTTTGATAATATAACATAATATTAAATTATTTAACATAACATATTAAGGTATTATGATATAATGTAATATATATTATATTTATAGTATAATACAATAATAAAGGTATAAAATATTATAATTATTAGTATAAATTAATTTCTCATAATATAACATAATATTAAATTATTTGAAATAACATTTAATGTATTATGATGTAATGTAATATAATATAATATTTATAGTATAATACAATAATAAAGGTATAAAATATTATAATTATTAGTAAAAATTAATTTTTCATAATATAACATAATATTAAATTATTTAAAAAAACATATTAATGTATTATGATATAACGTATTATGATATTATATTTATAGTATAATACAATAATAAAGATATAAAATATTATAATTATTAGTATAAATTAATTTTTCATAATATAACATAATATTAAATTATTTAAAATAACATATTAATGTATTATGATGTAATGTTATGTAATATAATATTTATAGTATAATACATTAATAAAGGTATAAAATTATTTAAAATAACATAATATTAAATTATTTAAAATAATAAAGGTATAATTTAATATTTTTATTTATTTATTTATTTATTTATTTGTTCATTTATATACATATTTATTTATTTATTTATTTATTTTCTTTTCTTTTTTTTCTTTCCTTTTTTTTCTTTCCTTTTTCTTCTTTTTCTTTCCTTTTCTTTTTTCTTCTCTTCTTCTCCTTCCTTCCTCTCTTTCCTTCTTCTCCTTTCTTCTCCCGCAAGGCCGGTGGCGCCGGAAGGGGGCCGGGCCGCGGCGGCTGCGGGAAGAGGCCCGGGAGGGGGCCGGGACGGCGGGCCCCGGCGACCGCGGGGGGAGGGGGGCTCGGGAGGGGGCCGGGACGGCGGGCCGCGACGACTGCGGGGGAGGGGGGCTCGGGAGGGGGCCGGGACGGCAGGCCGCGGGGGGAGGGGGGCTCGGGAGGGGGCCGGGACGGCGGGCCGCGACGACCGCGGGGGAGGGGGGGCTCGGGAGGGGGCCGGGACGGCGGGCCGCGGGGGGAGGGGGGCTCGGGAGGGGGCCGGGACGGCGGGCCGCAGCGACCGCGGGGGGAGGGGGGGCTCGGGAGGGGGCCGGGACGGCGGGCCGCGGGGGGAGGGGGGCTCGGGAGGGGGCCGGGACGGCGGGCCGCAGCGACCGCGGGGGGAGGGGGGGCTCGGGAGGGGGCCGGGACGGCGGGCCGCGGCGACCGCGGGGGGAGGGGGGGCTCGGGAGGGGGCCAGGACGGCGGGCCGCAGCGACCGCCGGGGGAGGGGGTGCTCGGGAGGGGGCCGGGACGGCGGGCCTCGGCGACCGCGAGGGAGGGGGCCGGGACGGCGGGCCTCGGCGACCGCGAGGGAAGGGGGCATTGAGGAGAAGAAGGAGATAGAGAGGGGGAGAGAGAGAGAGAGAGGGAGGATGGTGAGAGAGGAAGAGACGGTGGGATGGGGATTTTTGGGAGGAAAAATGAACTTTTAAATGGGGGTATTTTGGTCAAAAATACAGCTTCCCGACAAAGCTGAAAACAGCGTTTTCGGAAAGCTCCAAAATGGAGCTTCTGCCAAAAAGCTGTTTTCAGCTTCCCGCAAAAGCTGAAACAGCTTTTTCAAAATTTTACCAAACACCCTTTTTTACCTAAAAGTACTTTTGGAGGGCCAGAAAGTGCTTTTTGGCCCTCCAAAAGCTCCCCCAAACAGGGCCTATATTTGCAAGGGTCATATCTGCAATGGCATGTTAGACACTGTTTGACATCTACAACAACAAGGCTACTGTGAAAAACATGTGGGATGCACTTGAAGCTAAGTATCTATTGGATGACGCAACAAGTAAGAAATTTCTTGCAACCAAGTTTTTCAGTTACAAAATAGTTGATTCTAGGCGTGTTTCTTAGCATACAATGAAATCATGCATTTTTTTGATCAATTCACTCAACATAATATGAAAATGGATGAGACTATCACTGTTTCTTTCATTATCGACAAGCTTCCTCCATCATGGTAGAATACAGGAAAAGACTCAAGCACAAAAAAGAAAATATCACTCTTAAACAATTAGGCCAACGCTTGCAAGTTGAGGAAGAACTAAGACAGAAAGAAAGTTTCGAAGAAGAAACAACTCAAGCCTTGAAAGTGCTGACTGTTGACTAGCAGAAAGAGAAAGAACTCTCCCCAAGATAATGACAAACAGCAAAAAAGAAGAAGAAAGACAATTGTTTCTATTGTAGCAAACCAGGTCATTTTAAGAAGTAATGCTGCTTCTGGAAAAAGAAGCAGCAAGCGATTGATACGGACTCAAAAGAAAAATTTGTAGCAATGATTTCTGAGATCAACATGTTTCAAGAAGATGATTCATGGTTTGTAGATTCTGTTTGCAATGACAAGAGTCTCTTCAAGACCATTGAATTTGTTGAAGATGGAAGCAACCTTTATATGGGGAATTTTGCAACTGCTGCTGTCAAAGGCAAAGGAACTGTGGATCTTGAATTCACTTCTGAGAAAGTCTTGACTCTTGCTGATGTGTACTATGCACCTGAGATTAGGAAGAATCTTGTATTAGGAAGTCTTCTGAATAAGTATGGATTTAAGTTAGTCTTTGAGTCAGATAAGTTTATGCTGACCAAAGGAGATACTTTTGTAGGGAAGGATTATTTGTATGAGGGAATGTTCCAGCTTAATATTAGTAAGATGAATTCTTTTGCTTACATTGTTGATTCCTTTACTTTGTGGCATCATAGATTAGGACATGTGAACAACAAAGGAATGGATGAAATGATTAAACTGGACTTAATTCCATAGTATGCTAATGACATGGATGATAAGTGTAAAGTATGCATGCAAACAAAAATAACCAGAAACCATTTTCAAAAATAGATAGAACTTCTACTGTATTGCAGATTGTACATAGTGATGTATGTGATATGCATAGCACCCCCACTAGAGGAGGTAAAAAATATTTTGTAACCTTCTCAGATGATTTCTCTAGATACTGCCATGTTTATTTAATGCATTCAAAGGATGTAGGTCTAGACAAATTTAAGGTTTATAAAACTGAAGTTGAAAATCAATGTGAAGTGAAAATAAAATGCCTTGGAACAGATAGGAGGAAAATATCATATTGTGAATCAGTTGGCATAATTCATGAAACATCTATTGCATATACTCTACAATAAAATGGAGTTGCTGAAAGAAAAAATAGAACATTGGTTGAAATGGTTAATGCTATGATGTTTAATTCTGGGATTAACAAAAGTTTTTGGAGTGAAGCACTTCTCACTGCATGTTACATATTAAATAGAATACCACATAAAAAGTCAAAAGTGACTATATATGAGTAGTGGAAGAAAAGAAAGTCTAACCTTAGTTATTATAAGGTGTGGGGTTGTAGAGCTATTGTTAGATTGCCTGAACCTAAGATAAGAAAATTAGGACAAAAGGGAATTGAGTGTATATTTTTGGGATATGCACAACATAGCAAAGGCTACAAATTTATTGAATCAAATGACTATGTTAAAACTAACACGGTTATAGAATCCAGGGATGTAGAATTTTATGAAAATAGGTTTACTTCAATTCCATCTATTAATGATAAGGTGGTGGAACCTATGACAAAAAATAGTGAATCTGGTGAATCTAGTGAACCTCCTGAAATAAGGAGAAGTAAAAGAATGAGGAAAGAAAAATCATTCGGACCAGATTTTGTTACATTTTGGTTGAAGGATCAAGAGTTTCAACACTTAATAAAATAATGATTTTCCAAATTACAGAATCTGATCCTTTAACATATGAAGAGGCTGTGAAGTCACAAGATGCTGCATTTTGGCAAGAAGCCATTAATGATGAAATGGATTCTATAATGGGTAACAAAACATGGAAGCTAGTAGACCTGCCCTTTGGTTCTACACCAATTGGTTGTAAGCGGATATTCGAGAAGAAATTAAAAGTTCATGGAACTATAGATAAGTTTAAGGCTAGGTTGGTTGCTAAGGGTTTTAAACAAAAAGAAGGTATGGACTACTTTGATACATATGCTCCTGTTGCTAGAATTTCTATTATCAGAACATTGATTGCATTGATATCAATTTATAAGTTTCATTATTCATCAAATGGATGTGAAAATTGCATTTTTGAATGAGGAGCTTGAAGAAAAAATTTATATAGAACAACCAGAGAGTTTTGTTATGCAAGGTCAAGAGCATAAAGTATGTAAACTAGTTAAATCTCTTTATGGACTTAAATAAGCTCCAAAACAATAGCATGAAAAATTTAACAAAGTTGTTGCTAATGGTTTTAAAATCCATAATGCTGATAAATGTGTTTATAGTAAATTTCAAGCAAACAAAGGTGTGATAATATGCTTATATGTTGATGACATGTTGATTTTTGGTACTGATATAGAAAGTATTGAAAATACAAAGAAGTATTTGTCATCTAATTTCGATATGAAAGATTTAGGTGTTGCTGAAGTAATTTTAGGAATAAGGATCATTAGAAATAATGGAAGATTAATGCTCACTCAGTCTCATTACATTGAGAAAATATTAAAGAATTTAATCACTTCGATTGCAAGCCTGTTTCAGCTTCATATGATACAAATATGAAATTGTATGTTAATATTGGTAGAGCTGTAGATCAACTGGAGTATGCTAGAGTTATTGATTGTTTGATGTATGCTATGACTTGTACAAGACTTGACATTGCCTTTGCAGTAGGCAAAATGAGTAGATATACTAGTAATTCTAGTTATATCCACTGGAATGCTGTACATAGAATTTTGAAGTATCTTAAAAAGACCATAAATTATGGCATTATATACAATGGTTATCCTTAAGTTTTAGAAGGGTTCGCAGATGCTAATTAGATTGCTGAGAATGAGGATCACAAATCAACCAGTGGGTGGATATTCACTCTTGGTGGAGGAGCAATCTCTTGGGGATCTAAAAAGCAAACAATTATTACTGATTCTACTATGGCAGTAGAGTTCATAACTTTGGCCTCTTATGGCAAAGAGACAGAGTGGTTACGGAATTTGTTGTTAGAAATTCCTATTTGGCCTAAGCCAATGTCTCCTATATCACTACATTGTGATAGTCAAGCTACGCTGTCAAGGGCATATAGCTATGCTTACAATGGTAAATCTAGACACATTGGTCTAAGACATAGTTATGTAAGGCAATTACTCACTGATGGAGTAATTACCATTGATTTTGTGAGATCCTGTCACAACTTGGCAGATCCATTAACTAAAGGACTCACAAGGAATTTGATGTGGAAAACATTAAAGGGGATGGGACTAGAGTTCATAGGAAATGATCACCAATGATGGAAACTCAACTCAACTCTTGTAACTACAAGGCTTTTAGTTCAGTGAGCAAAAGTACATTATATGTTATGATCGAAAGCACTACTAAATTATCATCCCAAGGTAAAAAGTGCTTGGTACTTGTAATGATAAAGTGGAGGTGTACATTATATACTTAATAGGCTTATAACAGCTTTTCTAAAAGTGTGTAGTTATAGGGCACTTTTGATAAGCCTTCCTATATGAGTGTCGGTGGTGGTGCCGCCACCTATGAGACTTAGACTTTGTCTCTAGAGCACTCATGAAACTAGGATATAGACCTAAGGCCAATCCACAGGTCGGCTTTTAGAACAACTCGAAGAGGAAGAAAATTTATGTGTGAGATATGTCTGGTTGGTCATAAAGGTTCACTGGTTCAAAGCTTGCTTATCATGCTAACCTGATTAACTTTGACATGTTATCACTAAGTAAAAGTTCAAGTCCATAAGACACTTATGTATGCATAAATTTTTCTATTTTGGCAAAGACTTTTTATAATTTTGAAAATGGTGGGGGATTGTTGGAAAATTTTCAAAATTATATTTATATATATATATATATATATATATATATATATATATATATATATATATATATATATATATATATATATATATATGTATGTATGTATATTTTGGGTGTTGTTTTTCGGGAAGGAAAGAAGGTGAAAAGATACTCTATAGAGGTAGTTGAAAGTGAAAAGAGATGACTTTTTGAACAGACACGATTGGTGGCTGTTTGAAAAGAGGTGATTGATTCTTCAAGCTAAAAGGAGGTGACTCTACAGTTTGAAAAGTGGTGACTATTCAAACAAGTATTATGACTGTTTGAAGAGACACCAAGAACACTATAAAAAGGCCTCTCTACTGCAGAAAAAATGACTATAACATATTCATTCTTTCCTTCTCAAATTTTATCTCTTTTTAGTCTTACCATTATGGCCAAACTCTTAGAGTTTTTCTGGTTTGATATCGGTAGTGCAAAACGCTATCATACAAACAGATTTTTCTGAGCTCTACTGTATCTTGGAGACAAATTTGCTGATCTCTTTTGCACACAAGTGCTGGGGGCAAATATTGTCTTAAGGAAAACGACATTGTAACGTGCCTTGGAGTGTTTTCCTTTCTTTTTTTTCTTCATTCTCTAGTTCCTACGGGAGATTTATGATATGCTGGAGCCTCTCTCTCTCTCTCTCTCTCTCTCTCTCTCTCTCAGGCTGTGAGTCTCCTTTTCCAACAAGTAGCCTACTCCTGTGTTAAGTCCAAGACTGTCGCATGGAGTGCACATGAAACCTCGAAAATGAGGGGTGGCCTTTGGTGAGCATATGCTCGTGTTTCATGGAGTCTAATGCTGCTCGTTTTTCATAGGAATTCGGCTTTTTTATGATGTGTACGCAGGAAGAAAGAGCAAGCAGGACACCATGATGTTTCAGGATAATGGCGACCTTCAGGTACACCCAGAGTAAATTACCTACAGAAGAAATCCTAGAAATTTATTCAGTTTCTGGTATCCTTTGATGGCATTAATGGGTTCTGTCTCACACCGAAAACCTAACTTAAGCATGGTTAATACAACAAATCAGCTTGAGCTATGATCAGGACAAATTATTGTACCATCTGTGCGCTAAAATCTTTTCTGCTATGGCTTGACTCTTAGACACTAATTAAAATTAGATACGTCGCTGGTTCAAGAGAGCAGATCAAAACCGTAGTGCACCTTCTTTGGCAGTTGAGTAATTTCTTTTACCTATTCCTACCAAAAAAAGAATATCTTTTACCTATTGCATGATGTTCATGTTGTGTATGTGCTTGTTACCTTTCTTATGCACATCAGCCATAGAAAGTAAACAAATTCATACCTTCAGTTGCAGGTAAGGCAGTGCCAAGTCCCAGCTTTTTCAACTGCTGAGCAATATTTAAGCTTTTGATTGCTAGGATAGTCTTTTTTGAGTAGAAGCATTCCTGAGGTACTACCTACAAGCCACCTTGCACCCGCTTGTACTATGTTTTCTTCCTTGGTCTTTTTCTTTGTCTTTTTTTTGGCCTTCAAAATTTTCTTTTTCTTCTAACATCTTCTGGATGATGTATAAATATTCAGAATAAAACATATAATCACAGTGAATTGCTTTTTGTTTTGCATATAATCAAGGGTGGTTTATGACTAGTTTAAGGATTACTAGAGATGTGCAAGATAATTGCCTAAAATATGGTATGAAGGAGATGGACAAGTTATTGTTGATCAATCTCTCGGTCCCCTTGGTAAATCCGAGCATCATTTCTGGAGGCTGTTTTGAGCATCCAATATACATACATATATACATACATATAGAAGAGGGAAAAAACATATGAATGCTGAGTACTCGCTCGAAATCGTGCTTGCAAACTCTCATAGGTGATCCAAGAAATAAATAGATAAAGAAAATCAGGTTCACAGGTTGGCTATTGTGCGATTTATGTCTCGATTTCAAACCTGATAGTGGCATCGACCACTATTCTTTTTTAAAAAAAATAATTTTTAAAATAATTAACATGGGAATCAGTGAGCGGAGGGTCACCATATATCTACATCTATTTATTCCAATATGGTTGCTCTCTAGCCAAAACCATATTATTCTTGTACACTCCAGTGAGAAGTTGTTTGCTCGAAGGAAAATGTGCCACTCAGTGCATACATAACAAAAGCTACCTCATACAAAATAGCTAACTGAAAAATATTTTTTGGATTTCTTAATTCTGTATAAGTACTCAAAATCTTCTCGCATACTTCCTCCGTTTAAGCCTTGTCATCCTCATACTAAATGTTTAAATTTATTTAAATCTAATCATAAGTACCACGATCGGTTCTTGGTTAGCCTCAATGAACTTATGCTGCAGTATCTCCTTGTCTATAGGGGCCATGGGCTGAGTCCGTTTTGATCTGATTTATAACAACCGAGAATCCCATTCAAAATGGTTAGTCAGAAGATAATTTTTATGTTCTTTAGTCCTATATAAATACTCAAGGTCTCTCCAACGAATAACCGACGTGGGATTAAACACAAACTCGCACGAATCTTCACACTTATTCATAAAATTGCTTAGAAATTAAAAACAAAGAGAGAGAAATTGCTCAGGATTACGGGTGAAATCATCATCAGAAGTGATCCAAGGCTTATGCCCACTTTCACCCTAATTCTGGTGAGCCTCCTCCTGTTCTTTTTGCTCGCATAGAATATATAATTGTACGTAAAATAGTAATATACATAGTGAATATTTTAACTATATTTTCGGCTTGTACATTTCTCATGTTTGAACCACTTGAAAAGAGATCCGAAAATGGTAAGAGTGTAGTTATTCAAAATGGAGCAATTATATGGGAGGAAACGAAACGCATAGAAAGGCAGAGATGTAGAAACCGGGCTCCAGGAATTTGTTCTATATTTTTTTAAATGGAAAAAAAAGGATGACTTTCACTTGAACAAGCAATAAATGCGTAGGTGGTTGTTGTTTCGCTACAAATAAACAGTTCTAGAAGTTATTACGAGACATTGGAAGGAGACAGTAGATTCTTGTTATAGTATCAATTATTTTATAGCAGTGCTACCAGTACCAGGCTTCTATTATGGGCACTATATGTACTCGAATCGAGCTCTTGCGAAGTTGATATAAGAGGATTGGTGGAACTCACAGATTTGTTGCCATACACGAAGTGTTGGCTGCTTACTAAATTGCCAAATTAGCAATTTATGAATGCAATCAATTTTTTATAGCTATTATGTGAATACATGTTATATATCTGTTCAAAATGTCACATCTTAGTGCGGGTGGTTTGTGGACAATAATGTCTATTAATTTTCTTTTTTCTGATAAAATCAATCAAATACAAAAAATATTGATGCATTGTTAGCACCTCTATATCCATATCAAGGTCTATATGGTTAGGGGTGCAAATAGACTGGGTCGGGTCATAAGAGACCCCGACCCAACCCGTTCTTTATAGTATATCATATTATTTAATAAACAAAATAAAATATATCATATACTATTTTATTATAATATTAATTTTCAAATATTTTATTGATATTAAACATTATTATTATGATGTTATCTTATATTAATATATTCTTGTACTATATTAATAGGTAGATATATGATATTATAATATATGATTAGAATTTTGTATGATGATGTCATATTATAATATTAATGTCAAAAATATATATAATTAATATGTAACTTTAAACATGATAGTATTATTACAATAATATTAATATGATACAATATTAAGATTACATAATGTTAGAAAGATTATATTAATAATTTTGCAGTAATATAATTGATAATAATAAATTTATTATAATAATTAAATATCATTATAGTATCATTTTATGTCATAATAATGTCATTAATAATTATTATAGCATGCCAAGATATATTTAGATATTATATATTAATAATATAATTATATTAGAATATGATAATGTTTTACTTAGTACTAAAAAAATAATAGTTTATGCTAGTAATACTATATATAATATGTTGATTGTCATATTATAGTATTTGTATAATTATAATAGATAATAAAAATTAATTTTTGAGGTGTAATCATAAAAAAGGGGAAGTGGGTATAAAGAATGGGCATAAACTTATTCCGAATAGTTTATGCGACAAAAATGGGAATCGACATAAAAAATTGGCATAATATTGTTCCAACATAGGCATTGGAATATTTTATGCTAGAAAAAAAGGGCATGAGATAGTTATACCCAACTCTAAGTGTATGATTATTTTGTAAATAGTGCTTAGCTGGCCTAAAGTTTGAATCCAGGTTTCATGCTCCAACCAAGCACCGTAAAAAAGAAATAGTAAATTTCATAATTAATGCTTTACACTATGAACCCCAAGAGGTGGCATTTAGTGACCCAATTGGGATCACCAAGGTGATCTTAGATCATTAGTGGTTCTTTCTTTTAGATCCATGACTACAATTTGTAACCCAACAGGTCATTCGGATCGGGTCAGGTCCATATATCACTCGGTCCCAACCCAAAAAACTTCAGATCTGGTTCGGATCGAGCCTAGACCCCATTCAACTTTACAAAATATACCTAGACCCGAATAAATTCGGCACAGAGACGTAGTAACAAAGAATCAAGACCATAACCATCCTCAAGTGTTGCAAAGACTACAAAATTTATCTTGTTTTTTGGATAATTCTTTTAAAACTGCTTTTCGTCACATATCTCTAGTATGTTTCGAGAAATTGCCACCCTAATCAAAAAATAAAAAAAAATCACTAAACAAAAGTAAAAAGAAAAAAAAAATCTAAACTTTCAACTGGAAAAAAGAAAAAGAGGCGAAGGATCTCAAAAAAAGCTGCAGTACCTGATCGGAAGCGACTCCTCCAGCACGCCCATGGTCTCCAGTGACTCTTTATACTTGCTCTGCACCACCATCTCCCTGGACTCCTCCCGTCTAATCCCGATCCTGCAGTCGAGCAATCACTATTCCGTCCATTGACGAGCTGCACGACTTGTTCTGCCCTTTCATCGCTCCCTTCCCCGCCGCCACCTCCTCTTCCTCCGGTGGATCGATTTGTTGTCGCAGGTGACTTGTATATCAAGAAGCACCAAATCCCCCCACCGAACCTCGAACCTCTGATCCCATTCTGCCTCTCCAGCGGGTTCGATATCCCTCTGATCGCCCAAACATTCCCTGCGACGGACTCAAATTTGATTAAATCCTCCACCAAAGTCCATCGAACGGTCCTCCGATCCTCCTAGTGCGAAATAACGATTCCTCTCGACGAGAAAGAAGAAAGACGACCCCATTCAAATGGGTTGGGTCAAGTAAATCCAGACCTGACCTGAAAAATAGAACATGTCCAAATTTAGAACCCGACTAGGCCCCATGGGCCCTTTAATCCAGGTCAGATCGAATCTAAGCGGGTCAGGCCGGGTCGGGTCACGGGTCAACCCGACCCATTTGCAGCCTTATAAGTAATCTGTTTGGTATATTCCATGGGAATCCAAATGTACGCCTAATATATTCCATAAAAATATATTTATTAATCATATAAATATAGTATATTAAAATATTAATATATTTATTAATATATTAATTATTAATATATTCTATAAAATTATATTTATCAATCTTATAAACTATTAATCGTCTAAAAATATATTAATTGTTATTATAGAATTAATATTTTTATTTATACTTATAATATATGTTTTTTAATAATAATATTTATTTTGATTAGAGAAATAACGTAAATCGAAGTAATATATTAAATAATTTCACTATATAAATATAAACTACAATAATATATTTCTACGTTAATTTAAAATTATAATGGAATAATAATATGATAATAATATGATTAATAATATAATATAATATAATATATCATAAATAATATATATATAATATCATATATATAATATTAATATAATATATTAATTGTATATTAATATATCAATTTTTTTGTTGAGGGATATTTTTATTCTCAAATTTTAGCCCAAGATCATTGCCATGGGGATGATTTTTGATTTCCGACCTCAAGGATAGGTATTCCATAATTGGGTAGGATGGTGATTTGAGAGAAAAAGTGATTTAGGATCACTGCTACATAGGATCAGTATAGTGCAACGAAATACGGTGATTTTATCACCTCCATCTATATCACTCTCGATCTTAGGATGATCATCCGATACCAAATGCCTCTAAGGTGGCATTTGGTGATCCAAATGGGGCCACCGAGGTAATCTTAGATCACCAGTGATCCTTGTCCCGAGTAATTTGATTCTCAATGATATAAGATCACCACGTTTAGCATGCTATACTTCAGTTATTAAAGATTTTCAGATATCCACGAGTAACATGTTTGGTATTTCAAGGGATCCATAATCACTCACTATATAATACCAAAATTACCTTTAATATATTCTATAAAAATATATTTATTAATCATATAAATATATTATAATAAAGTATTAATACATCTATTTACATATTAATTATTAATATATTCCATAAATATATATTTATTAGTTATATAAATTATTAATCGTATAGAGTTATATTAATTGTTATTATAGAATTAATATTTTTATTTATACCTATAATATATTATTTTTAATACTAATAATTATTTTAATTAGAAAAATAAGGTAAATAGAAGTAATATATTAAATACTATCATTATCTGAATATAATGTATAATAATATATTTCTATTATAATTTAAAATTATTATTGAATAGTAATATAACAATATATAATTAAGGACACTAAGGATTGATATTTTATCACTAGGTTGAGCGATGATTTGATGGATGGAGTGATTTGGGATTACTGCTATATAGGATTACTATGGTGCAACTAAATACAATAATCCCATCACTTGAACCTGCATTATTTTTGATCTTTAGATGATCACCCTTTGCCAAATATTTCCTAAAGGTGTTTTTTTATACCAAAAGCAAGACTGGGCCTCACTCGATAGATCAAGCGTGGCCAACACTAATTCGGTGGTGTTTGTTTGTTTTTTTTTTGCTAAAAAAATAGGGGAAGGAGGGAGGAACGGACAAGCCCATCCCCGCATAGCAGCCTCTACTGGGTCTCCATTCCGCTAGGAGAATATTTGATTCGGGTGGTGTTTGTTTTTTCAGTAAAAAGAAAAAACCACTAATTGGGTTGAGAGCGTCCTCGAAACCGTTGCAACGGCCGTCCTGGAACTGCTGGACTCCTAGTTGGATCACGCACGTAAATCCGACCCCGCTAAACTTATTATACCAAGTCAAAAGTACGCTTACCATCACCGACTGTGACCATACTTCCACTGTTTCCTCCCCCACTTCGGCCTGTTGCTCTCTGGTCGCTTCTCCCGTTACCTCTTCCCATCAGAAACAAAACTCTCTCTCTGTTTCCATCCTCATCCAAAATTCCCCCGCCCCAATAAAGAACAATTGAAGCCAAAATTCGAGAATAAAAGCCTAGAGAAGAGAAGAATTCCGAGATCAATAGCGCGTCTATGGACATCTTGGCTCTCAATACCAAGGGCGGAGGGCTCGTCTTGGGGGCGGCGAGGAAGAAGCTGGAGAAGGGGCTGGTGTCCGTGAGACAGATCGCCGGATGTAGGCTCCTTGTCGGGGAGGAGGAGGCACCCGTCTTCGGCGGAGGGTTCGAGATTAGGGTTTCGGCGAGGGGGGCCGTGAGGTTGTCTTCCTTCGGGAACCGGTCTTTTGTGGTGAGGGCCTCGGGCAAGAAGAAGGACCATAATAGTTCCTCCTCTTCCGGTAAAGGTCTTCCCTTTTGTATTCTGTTGTGTGCTTCTCGAATTTGATTTGGAATTATTGGTTTTTACAGGTTTTTTTGAGACGGGTGGTGTTTTCTGGTTGTAATCTGGTGGAAAAGGTTATGGCTGGGTTTTGTTTAGGATGTATTTATATATAAAAAAGAAGCATCTTTCTAGTTTTTTTTTCTTTTTTTCTTTGGTTTTCGGTGGTTAAATTAAGTTCATTGGTTTCTCAGATTACCAAACGGAAAAAAAGAATTATTAAAAAAAGGAAAAATTCGAATGTTGGGTATATAGTTTTCGTTTCTTTTCCAGTCCAGACATGGATTCACAGCTTCTGTTGCATTCTGGTAAGATGGTTTGACAAATAGTTTGGCTTCCACAACGGGTTAGAGTTTGATAGTTTCTTGTATTTTAATAATCTGATCTTCTCCAGCTGTAACCTTATGAAAGTACTGTTTGATTACTTCTGACAATTGTCGACAGCAGGATTTGAATGAAAATTATCCCTTCTTAAACAGTTATATCTTTCCCAATGACACGTACAAAATTGTGTGTATGCTTGTTAGAGATCGTCAATATTTACCTTGGGTATGACAGGTTTTTCTTGTTAGGCTTGATCAGCATGCATTTGCCTCAATCAACCATTTTTAGTTTTTCCCTTTGAATATGAAATCAGATGTCAGATTTGAGGAAGTAAGTTTGGATGTCATTGAAAACTGGATTGACACCAGAAAGTACTGAAGGTGGTTGTTCTGTTGATTTTAGAAACATACTATAGACTGCGTGTTGATTTATAGATTACCAGGAAGTAAGGTGTTGGTTTTGTAGAAAAAGAAACTCATAGCACCACATTGATTTTTCAGGCAGCAAATTTGGGCACAGTTTGTGGATTGGGGAACTGCTTGGCCAAAGTGCTGAGATGGATCTGTCCCCACTGGGTTGAGCTGTCTAGCTCAATGGAACCCAACTACCAAGAGACTAATATTGATTTTTGGACCCTAGGCAGCAAATGGATGGTGGTGAGAACTGAACATGACAATTTGATGATTCTGTTGCAAGAGGGAAGCTTGCAATTTTTGGATAACCAATAACCCAAGATTATGATATTCCTCCCAAGAAGTTACAAAGCAAAGTTAGGTCAAAAGAATTAGATTTTATGTCCTATGTCAGTTATTGTCTGTCACAGAAAGCTGTTACTTCTTTTATTTTAGGTCTCTTGGAGGTGCTAAATATGGTATAGGAGGGTGACTGAGTCAACATCTTTGGAGAGGCATAACTTCTGAGTACATTTTGGGCATATAAGCAGTTTGTTAAAAACTCAATTCAAGACCCAAGATTTTTGTTCTGTAAGTTGAATCAAAATTGCCATTATGCTCATCATGGTTAATTAAAGTTTTCTTGCCAGAATCTTCTACATAGATTACTGCTTCAAAAACTTTTTGAAATCTCACTCCAGCACCTCTTTCCTAGGTGACTCCTTGCTTGAAATCTTTAGCCCTCTGCTTCCCTGCTCTCACACCTGAATCAGATCTTGCACATGCTCTTGAGTTTGGTAAGTCAGATCAAGAATCTGATGACTGGACTAGGCTTAGAATCTGATTATAACTGAATATGGATTGTTTCTTTTCTTAAATTGTAAGTTATGACTCAACGCCTCTTAGAGATTGTTTGACTTTAGTTTCTTGTTCGAAAAGATAGGTTCTCATCAAATTAGGCTCCTATTTATTTTTCATATGTTTAAAAGAAATAATATTTAAGGGTGGGCTTTGTTGCAATGGTAACATTACTCCATTGTGACTTAGGTGTCACAAGTTCAAAACACAGAGACAATCTCTCTATATGAGGAGGTAAGGCTGCATATATCTGATCCTCCCTAGACCCCACCATGGTGGGGGCTTGTGCACCGCGACACTTTTTTTAAAAGACAATGGAAAAAGGTTGAAAACAAGATCTTTAACCAGCTCTAAACTTCTAAAAGGAATGATTATCTTACTATAATAACAATTGACTGCCCAAAGGGGTAAGTTATTTATTTTTGTTCCCTTTCCTTTCTCTTTCATCTTAATTTTAAAAATTGTAGGATGAGGATTATCATTATATGCCAATATCTTGAGCATCAAATAATAAGCAGGTTTAATTGAAATGCCTTGATTAACCTATAATCTAGGTTAATCCATTTTATACTTTCTGTTACGGGGGAACTAAGCCGCCATGCTCCACGTGACCGGCACGCGCGCCCATGAAGACTACGGCTGTCCTTTGATCCAGCAATCCGACCCCGAGTCGGACATCTTCGGCTCCACAGCCCGACCTCGAGTCGGCTGTCCTTTGATCCAGCAATCCGACCCCGAGTCGGACATCTTCGGCTCCACAGCCCGACCTCGAGTCGGCTGCCCTTTGATCCAGCAGTCCGACCCCGAGTCGGACATCTTCGGCTCCACAGCCCGACCTCGAGTCGGCTGTCCTTTGATCCAGCAATCCGACCCCGAGTCGGACATCTTCGGCTCCACAGCCCGACCTCGAGTCGGCTGCCCTTTGATCCAGCAGTCCGACCCCGAGTCGGACATCTTCGGCTCCACAGCCCGACCTCGAGTCGGCTGTCCTTTGATCCAGCAATCCGACCCCGAGTCGGACATCTTCGGCTCCACAGCCCGACCTCGAGTCGGCTGCCCCCTGATCCAGCACTCCGACCCCGAGTCGGAGATCTCTTGATAACGACAGGCGGCTTCCCAGAGGCACGCCGAGGCCTCCTGCTCCACTACTCCCTGCAACGGCTGTATCCGATCCTGCTCCACGATCTCCTGTATCAGCCGTACAAAGCGGAACTCCACTACGCCCTGTCATGGCCGTACCCAGCGCTGCTCCACGACGCCCTGTAACGGCCATGTCAGTGGCCACTCCATCGCGCCCCACGATGACAAACCCCCCTGAGAGACCCCCCAGCCAGGTATATATGCGGCTGGGGGGAGAAGGGGGGGTAAGCAATATCTTCCAGAGCACTCTCTTGCTTGCTATTATCATCTCTCCTCCTCCTCCAATCTCCTCTGACTTGATCGTCGGAGGGCCCCCACTACCCCAGTGGTGGTGCGAGGCTTGCTCGCAGGTTTCCCGGTGGAAGGTGGAGCGTAACCAACACCAACCAAGACAACTCAGACGGAACCCCGTTCACACCGCTGTGTCAATCGTTCTCGGTTTGGACCACCAGCAACAGTTGGCGCTAGAGGAAGGGCACCGAATCTCAGAGCGATCGTAATGGCACGGCGAGGTGGTCGTGGAGCTTCCAATGCCTCCGGTCGCGGGGCCTCTCGCGCCTCCGACCGGGAGGCCGCTGCGTCTCCAACACATTCTCAGCAACACTCCACCATTCCACCCCCCATTCAGATGGTCGAAGCCGCTCAGTTCGACCAGTTAGCCCAGCAGGTTCGCACCCTCGCGGAGGCAGTGCAGAACCTGCAGGGTGTGATGTCTCGAGCGCCACAGCGGGCCCAGGAGCCGCTGCCCCCTGAGCGCTCACCTGTCTTCCTCAACCCGCGCTCCTTCCTCTCCCATGGGGAGGAGCGCCGGCGCGAGGAAGGTTCTCGAGCACGGTCCATTCTGCCAGGACCTTCTCATCGAAGCTGCGCGGGGTACGAGAGGCGGACCCGGGCGCGTTCTCAGACCCCCCAGTCCTCGAGGGGCCCGCACTCCAGTCGGTCCCCCTCGCGCCGCTCCTTGTCTCCCACCCACCGGTCGTGCTCCCTGGACCGGCGGGTGGACGATCTCCACAGACAACTCCAGGTCCTGAAGGGCCACTCCAAAGATCCCTTCGCCGACTTGGAGATCTCCTCCCAACCGGCGCTTGCCTCGAGGATCCTGCGGACCCCAAATCCGCCGGGATTCAAAATGCCGGCGATCGAGCCCTATGACGGGGCGGCGGACCCGCGGGATCACGTGGAGAGTTTCAGGACTCTTATGCTCCTCCATGGAGCATCAGATCCTCTCCTCTGCAAGGCCTTCCCGGCGACCCTCCGTGGCCCAGCCAGGGCGTGGTTCGCCGGCCTGGAGGCTGACTCTATCCGGTCCTTTGACCAGTTCACTCGCCTCTTCATCAGCCATTTCGCCGTCAGTAGCCGGCGGCGATTGGTTTCCGACTCCCTCTTTGATGTCCGGCAAAACGAGGGAGAAAGCCTGCGGGATTACCTTACCCGCTTCAACAAGGCTACATTGGAGGTCCGGAACCTGAGCCAGGAGGTGGCTCTCTCAGCCCTGAAGCGTGGCTTCCGGAAGGGCAGACTCACCTTCTCCCTGGACAAACGCCTGCCGCGGAGCTTCCCGGAGCTGTTGTCCCGGGCGAACCAGTATGCAGACGCCGAGGAGGCAGCCGCCCACCGGAACAAGGAGGCCGCCGAGGCCCCTCTAAAGCTCGGGAAGAAAAGGCGAAAAGAGGCACCCCAGAGGAGGAGCCCGACGCCTCAATGTCGGCGCAGAAGCCCGTCACCGGCGAGGAACCACGGCGCCCCACGCCCTCGTTCTCCGCACCGACGCTTCAACCGGTACACCCCACTCCTGGCCCCCCGGGCCCAGATCCTTATGGAGGTCAAGGGGCGGGAGAACCTCCCGGTCCCGAGGCAGATGAAGAAAATCCCTGGGAGGAGGCCCTCTCGGGCGTACTGTGAGTACCACCGAGACCACGGCCACGACACCGAAGACTGCTTCCAGCTTCGGGACGAGATCGAGGCTCTCATCCGCCGAGGGCGTCTCGGTCGATATGTAAACGACCGACGTCCCCCCGCAGACTCGCGTCCGGCCGACCCGGCCCCTCAGGAGCCTCGGAAGCAGAATCGACCCGTCGCGGGCGTGATCCACACCATCACTGGGGGCTGCTCTCGGCCCGTGAGGAACGCAGGGGGCTCGGTGGAAGCATCAGGGGTGGCCGTCGCGAAGAGGCAGTGGGTCGGAAATGTAATCACTTTTTGTGATGAGGATGTAAAGGGGGTTCAGACCCCCCATGATGATGCCATGGTGATCTCCCTCACTATGGCGAACTATGATGTAAGGCGTGTTCTTGTGGATAGTGGAAGCTCAGCTGATATTTTGTTTTACGAGGCCTTCCAAAAGATGAGCTTGTCCCGACAAGTGTTGCACAAAACATCCACCCCCCTCATAGGATTCACTGGAGACGCTATCTCGGCCGAAGGTGTCATTGAGCTGCCTGTGACTGCGGGCGT
The DNA here is from genome assembly GCF_009389715.1 of Phoenix dactylifera. Classification (NCBI taxonomy): domain Eukaryota; kingdom Viridiplantae; phylum Streptophyta; class Magnoliopsida; order Arecales; family Arecaceae; genus Phoenix; species Phoenix dactylifera. The sequence continues at coordinate 12,519,758 of NC_052398.1, read as the reverse complement.
TGCACCCGCAGAAGCCACGGTGCGGCTCGGGTTCTTGGTCGTCCGTGTTCCCTCGGCCTACAACGCTATCCTCGGACGACCCGGACTGAACGCCCTTCGCGCGGTAGTCTCTACATACCATTTGCTAATGCGGTTCCCCACGGCGGCCGGGATTGGAGAGGTCCGAGGTGACCAACCGACCGCACGGCAATGTTTCCTAGCTACTCTCAAAGGGAAGAAGCCCGTGGAGGCCCTAAGCGTCGAGTCCCTTGACGCCAGAGACGAGGTGGCTTTGCGGCACGGGGAGCCGGCCGAGGGTGTGATCGAAGTTCCCCTTGAAGAGGGTCGCCCGGACCGTACGGTCCGGGTCGGTGCCAACCTCGACTCGGAAGCTCGGCTCAGGTTAGTGGAATTCCTCCGAGCCAATGCTGATGTATTTGCCTGGTCGGCGGCCGATGTACCTGGGATCGACCCGGAGGTCGTTTCTCACGCTCTCAACGTCGACCCGACCCACCGACCAGTAAAGCAGAAGAAGAGACACTGTGCCCCGGATCGGATCCGGGTGGTCGACCAGGAGGTAGACAAACTCTTGGATGCAGGTTTCATAAGGGAGGTGAGCTACCCCGAGTGGCTGGCAAACGTCGTACTTGTCCGGAAGGCGAGCGGGAAGTGGAGGATGTGCGTCGACTACACCGACCTGAACAAGGCGTGCCCCAAAGATAGCTTTCCGCTTCCACGGATAGACCAACTGGTCGACGCGACTTCCGGATATCAGCTGCTGTCTTTCATGGACGCCTTCTCCGGCTACAACCAAATAATGATGGTTCCACAGGACGAGGAGAAAACTGCCTTTATAACAGACCGGGGGCTGTACTGTTACAAGGTAATGCCCTTTGGTCTGAAGAATGCTGGCGCCACTTACCAGCGCCTCGTCAATAAAATCTTCAAGGAGCAGATTGGCCGGAACATGGAGGTGTACGTGGACGATATGCTGGTGAAGAGTCGCCATGCAGACCAGCACATTGCGGATCTGGAGGAGACTTTCGCCACCTTGCGAAAGTTTCGCATGAAGCTGAACTCAGCGAAGTGCGCCTTTGGTGCTTCGGCCGGGAGGTTCCTCGGTTTCATTGTCAACCAGCGGGGGATCGAGGCCAACCCGGACAAAATCAAGGCCATCCAAGATATGTCCCCTCCGACCAAAGTGAAGGAGGTTCAGGAGCTCGCTGGAAGGGTCGCCGCGCTCGGACGATTTGTGGCAAAATCGGCCGAACGCTGCCAACCGTTCTTCAAGGTGTTGAAGCGCCCGAAAGACTTCCTTTGGACGGCCGAATGTCAAGTGGCATTCGACCAACTCAATGAGTACTTGGCGTCTCCTCCCCTGCTGTCCAAGCCGCAAGAGGGGGAGATGCTCTACCTCTATCTGGCGGTCTCCCCAACCGCAGTCAGCGCAGTACTGGTTCGGGAAGAGGCAAAGCTCCAGAAGCCTGTGTACTACATCAGCCGGGTCCTACGGGATGCCGAGACGCGGTATACGAAGGCGGAAAAGATCGCCTTCGCGCTGCTCACCGCGGCCAGGAGGCTTCGCCCCTATTTCCAGGCTCATCCTGTCACCCTCTTGACCGATCAACCACTGCGGCAGATCCTCAGCAATCCTGAGAATGCGGGACGGCTGGTGAAGTGGGCAGTAGAACTTGGTGAGTTCGACATCCGCTACCAGCCCCGACCCGCCATCAAGGCCCAGGTGCTCGCGGACTTCCTCGCTGAGTGCACTGTGCAGGAGGCGGAACCTAGGCCGCCGGAAACACCCAGCCTCGACCTTCCAATCTGGACGCTTCACATTGATGGGTCGTCGAACCCTGAAGGTGGAGGGGCCGGGCTGGTCCTTACCAGTCCCGATGGAGTGATAGCCGAGTATGCCTTGAGGTTCGGATTTCCAGTGACCAACAACGAGGCGGAGTACGAGGCCCTAGTCACAGGACTCAAACTCACCAAGGAGCTCGGCGTCCGGCGTTTGAAGGTCTTCACCGACTCCCAGCTGGTGGTCGAGCAGGTCCGAGGGGAGTTCGAGGCTCGGAGCCCGACCATGCAGAGCTATGTCTGGAAGGTGCAAGCACTCATTTCCGACCTCGGCAGTGTTGACATTCAGCAGGTCCCAAGAAGCGAAAATGCCAGGGCCGACAGGCTGTCCCGCTTGGTGGGCGCAGACGCGCACAACTTGTCGAGGGCGATCCACCTGGAGACCCTGGATGCCCCGAGCATCGGCGAGGCCGGAGCGGTGATGGCGATTGATCCGGAGCCATCTTGGATGGACCCGCTCATCGCCTACCTCGCCGAAGGGATCCTCCCAGAGGACGAAGATCAAGCTCGGCGACTCGTCATGAAGTCCGCCCACTACGTACTCTATGAAGGGAGGCTGTATCGGACCTCGTTCACCGCCCCCCTCTTAAGGTGCCTCCGCCCCTCGGAAGCGGCCTACGCCCTCAGCGAAGTCCACGAAGGCATCTGCGGATCGCACCTGGGGGCTAGGTCCTTGGCGCATAAGATCATGAGGCAAGGCTATTATTGGCCTACCTTGTTGGAGGACTCAAAGGATCATGTGCGGAAATGCGACGCCTGCCAGCGCCACGCCAACGTCCAGAGAGTCCCTTCTGTCCCCTTGGCACCAATCACGGCACCCTGGCCCTTCGCCCAGTGGGGAATGGATATCCTTGGACCATTCTCCGTTGCTTCAGCTCAGCGGAAATTTTTGATCGTTGCAATCGACTACTTCACCAAGTGGGTGGAGGCGGAGCCACTGGCCACTATCACGGAGGCACAAGTCCGGAAGTTCGTGAAGAAGAACATCATTGTCCGATTTGGGGTACCTCGGGTCCTCATCTCGGATAATGGCCGACAGTTCGACAACAAGCATTTCCGTGACTTCTGCGAGGAGTTCGGGATCGAGCATCGGTTCACATCTGTGTCGCATCCCCAAACCAACGGCGAGGCCGAGGTCACAAATCGGACAATCCTCCAAGGTATCAAAGCGCGAATCGGTCGGACGAGGCAAGCTTGGGTCGAGGAACTCGAGAATGTCCTCTGGGCGTATCGGACCACGCATCGGACCCCTACCGGGGAGACACCTTTCAGCCTAACCTATGGCACGGAAGCCGTTGTCCCCGTAGAGCTCGGACTTCCCTCACCTCGGGTGGCCGCACACCGACCCGAGGCCAACACGGAGCAACTCTGAGGGAACCTGGATCTCTTGGAAGAAGCAAGGAAAATGGCGCAGGTTCGGATGGCGATGTATCAGCGGAGGGTGGCCCGATATTACAACTCCAAAGTCCGACCGAAGCTTTTCAGAATCGGAGATCTGGTGCTAAGGCGAGCTAAAGCATCTCAACCCACGGAAGGTGGGAAGCTAGCGCCAAATTGGGAAGGCCCGTATAAGGTTCGCTGGGTAAACCGACCTGGCTCCTACCAGTTGGAGGCCCTAGATGGTCGAGAAATTCTAAGGAGCTGGAATTCCGCTAACATGCGGATGTATTACCAGTAGAACGACGATGCCAGAAAGACAGTTCAAAAATGTATAACACTTTGCATTTCAATAATTTCTGGTTACAACGGCGTGCTCGTGTGATTACAAGGAATTCCCAGAGGGGAATTAGGGGGTAAAGAAAGTAAAGAAGAGGTGGAGACTCCGAGGAGCTGAAGATCTGGGATCCCGAAACCTCCGTCTGAAGCGGTTGCAATTCCGTCGGAAGTGGGTGCTTCCAACCGGAGGCGCCATCGGCGTCTCACGAAAGAGACGAAGAGCCGGCGCGGATGAAGAAGAAGTGGACGAAGGAGAAGTCCACACTGCCTCCAACCGGATGCGCCATCCACGCCCCACGAAGAGGACGAGGAGCCGCCGCAGACGAAGCTCCCGCTGCCTCCAGGGGAACGCCACCTCCAAGGGATATTCCGGTCCTCCCCAGTGTTAAGGGAGAGAAGGAATACAAGGGGGAAGAGCATATGGAGGCGCGGTCCCGGATCAAGCACCTGGTGCGGAGCTCAATCGGGAGGCCGAACTTCAAGGAGGGGAGACGTGATCCCGGATGAAACGCCTAGAGCGGAGTTCCGCCGGGGAGAACCTCCTTGTTGATCCCAGATGAAACGGCTAGTTGGCGGAAGTCGCGAAGGGCGCGCCTCCCATTCCTTCGGCAGGGGTCTCTCAACCATGCGCCGGAGAGGAGGCCCACGATCCATGGCAACCTGAACAGCTCCGGCTTGGCAGGCTCCATCGCACCTGCACCTATATTTATAGCCAAACTGCAGCCCTCCGGTCGTTCCGATGCGGGTGGCTCCCATAAATGCGGACGCATTGAATCCGGAGCCGTTCTGGCTCTCGAGGCGTATCTTCCCGCGATTTCCTAAGCGTCATTCTCCTTAATCGCATTCTTTGTGCAGGACACTCCGGGTGGCACGTACCCCTAGGTCCACATATCTCCGCTCGCGCCCGGGCCGTATCCGCCTCGAAGAACGCGCGCATCGCGGCCGCTTAACTGACACTCCTCGCAAGCAGCAACTGGCGATCCGATTTCCCAGGTAACGCATCAATTAGCGTTTAATGCCCTTCTGGTGTTCCCCAGGCAACGCTTGGAGAAGAGGAGAAACACGATCGCAGCTGGCCACGGAGAAACCCCGTCGGGCTGCAAGCGACAGGCGCATGGCCAACGAGCGGAATTTCCCGAGGCTCGGCCCTCGGATGCCAGGCTAACCCGATGATCATCCCGGGAGCAGACTAGCCTGAAGCCCCGACCGGTCGCCTCGGCTTGCGCCAGCCTTGGCCGACCAACGAGCGGAATTTCCCGAGGCTCGGCCCTCGGATGCCAGGCTAACCCGATGATCATCCCGGGAGCAGACTAGCCTGAAGCCCCGACCGGTCGCCTTGGCTTGCGCCAGCCTTGGCCGACCAACGAGCGGAATTTCCCGAGGCTCGGCCCTCGGATGCCAGGCTAACCCGATGATCATCCCGGGAGCAGACTAGCCTGAAGCCCCGACCGGTCGCCTTGGCTTGCGCCAGCCTTGGCCGACCAACGAGCGGAATCTCCCGAGGCTCGGCCCTCGGATGCCAGGCTAACCCGATGATCATCCCGGGAGCAGACTAGCCTGAAGCCCCGACCGGTCGCCTCGGCTTGCGCCAGCCTTGGCCGACCAACGAGCGGAATCTCCCGAGGCTCGGCCCTCGGATGCCAGGCTAACCCGATGATCATCCCGGGAGCAGACTAGCCTGAAGCCCCGACCGGTCGCCTTGGCTTGCGCCAGCCTTGGCCGACCAACGAGCGGAATCTCCCGAGGCTCGGCCCTCGGATGCCAGGCTAACCCGATGATCATCCCGGGAGCAGACTAGCCTGAAGCCCCGACCGGTCGCCTCGGCTTGCGCCAGCCTTGGCCGACCAACAAGCGGAATCTCCCGAGGCTTGGCCCTCGGATGCCAGGCTAACCCGATGACCATCCCGGGACCAGACTAGCCTGAAGCCCCGACCGGTCGCCTCGGCTTGCGCCAGCCTTGGCCGACCAACGAGAAGAATTTCCTGCCAAGAACTTCGAGAGTCAGAAGTCGGCAAGACGCTGCCAAGAGTTAAAAAGAAAAAAAGAGGAGGACGAAAGCGAGATGAAGAAACATTCGACTTGTATTAATTTTCATTGTTTCAGGGCCAAGGCCCATACAATTTGGCAAAACGCCGACATACAAAAAAAGAGGACAACGAAAGGTACAAGAGGTCAGCTTGGAGGAACCCCCGGGTCGGGAACGTCGGGCTCGTCCGCAGGGGGTAGGGAGGCGGTAGGAGAATCAGCAGGCGATGGCGCCGGAGAGGAGTCGAGAAGGGAAATCCCACTCAGGTCAACTTCGGGGTACTTAGCCGACACCCTTGCCAGGCCCTCCTCGAAGCCTAAGATGAAGGATTCGGACCCCGCGTCCGACGCGTCACGGACGAACTCGTCAGACTGACGATAGGCCCGTACCGCCTCCGACATATCACGGGTGAACTCGGCGGACTGACGATAAGCCTGTACCGCCTGGCGCCCGATCTCCGCACTCTTCTCGGCCAGCGCCGCCTCTGCTCGCTCCGTAATCTGAGCCTTAGCCTCCAAGACCTTCGCCACAATCCGGTCTTCAGCCTCGGAGGAGACCCTCAGCAGATTAGCCTGAGCCTCCTTATGCTTCGCCTCGGCAGCAGTGCGAGCGGCCTCAGCTTCCTCCAGGCGCGAACGGAGCTCTTGGTCGTTCGCGCGGGACCTCTCCAAGGCTGACTACAATTCGCCCAGTTTGGCTTCAAGAGACCGGGTTCGGTTGCGGGCGCTGTCGGCAGACCGCTGAGCCTTCTCCCACCTCTCTCGATAGTCCGCGACCTTCCGGGACTGCTTTTCAGCTCGTTCCTCCGCCTTCTTAACCCTTCTTTCGAGGCCCGAGGCGACTTTGAGTTGCTCCCGAGCTTCCAACAGTTGCTTCTCGAGGGCTGCGAAGCCGAGTGCCCGCTCTTCGGCCTCCCGGAGCCTCGCCTCGAGGTCCCCGGTCGTCCTGCCCGCCACAGCCTGGCCTCCCTCTTCCACTGCTTTCAGTCGGTCCTCGGCCTTCGCCAGAAGCCCCGCCTGTTCCTTGTAGCACTCCTCTAGACGAATCATGTACTGGGCGAGCTAAGAGATAGGAAAAGTGAGGGCGTCAGGCGGAGAACAACAGAGCTAATAAATGGTGAAAAGCGGCCAGAAGAACACTCACCGACATGAGACAGACGCAGCTGGCAGCCCCGACGTCAGAGACCCCCAACTCCCGGACCCGCCGACGGTCCTTCTCCAGCAGCACTGTTTCGATGAGGTTTCGGGCGCCATCGGTAGTGAAGGCCGACCCCGATTTCTTCCCGGAGCCGGATGGTGGTTCTGCAGCCTTACCCTTATCCATCGCCTGGGGAAGAGTCCTGCTGATTGTGCTCGGGGCGGGGGTCACTCCAGGAATCGATAGGGCCCCGCTCGGCCGGGGCCTCGGCGCGTCCCTCCTCGAATCATCAGGAGCCGGCTGAGTCGAAGGCCGGGCCGGGGACCGATCACGTCCGACCCGTCCGTCTCGAGCGGGCTCGGATGATACCTCCGGAATAGCGGCAGTCTCACCACCGGAGGGCTGATACAGCATCAGCTGCCGGTCCGTGCCCACGGCGTCTCCCTGATCGGTGGGCCCGGACTCGTCGGTCGGCGTCGGAGGCACCTCCTTGCGGGACTTCTTCGCCGGCGGGGCCCCGCTCGGAGGAGCTCGTTTCCTCCTCCGGACCGCTTCCAGTAGGGACGACCTACCAACAGCCGGTCCCTTGTCCGACCGCATGACGTCGTCAATCTCTGCAACAAGAACGAGATGGTCGAGGGCTGAGAAACCGAAGGAAAGAACGAGACGAAAGAGGAGAAAAGAGTCAAAAAGAAATGGTGGCGGGCTCACGGTCGGTGGGGACCGAGCTCAGACCAACATTCACCAAGGTATCCTCGGAAATAAGGCGGGCCACCGGGGGGAGCTGGCCCTCGGCAACCAACCCCTTCAAGGCGGCCAAGCCATCGGATTCCTCCCTCGACAGTCTCGATAGGCCGATCGGGGACTTCATCGGCGTCTCCCAGGTCGCCCTGATTTCCCAAGAGGGATCTACATCGATGAAGAAGAAACGCTCCTTCCAGCCGTGAATGGAGGAAGGAGCCTCTTTGACGAGGCCGCACCCTCGCCGCGCCGCAAAGCACCACCACCCTTTGTCCTGGGGGTGGCCACTCAGGCTGTAGAACTCCCAAAAAACATTCAGAGTGGCGGGAATCTCGTGCATGCGGCAGAGAACCTGGAAGACCGTCAGGGCACGCCACGAGTTCGGCACCAGTTGCGTCGGCGCAACTCTTAAACCCCGGAGTACCTGCACGACTAAGTCCGAAGGGGGAAAGCGGAACCCGGCCTGGAGAATGCCCTCATTGATGGCGATCTTCCCTGGAGGAGGATGGGACATCCTCTCCTCAGGCCCCGGGAGCGTAACGTTGCAGGCCTCGGGAAGGTGGTACCGAGCCACGAGTTTGTCTAAGTCTTCGGCGACCAGCTCCGACTTAATGTGGTCTGCTCTCACTTCGCCCATTCCTAATGGCCAATAAACCTACGGTCAGGACGGGGACAAGAAGGGGGGAAAGACCGGGACGACTGGGGTACACTAGTACAAAAGGAGAAAGTATGGAGAGCCCTAAGTAGAAGAATGGGGTAACTCACCGGAAGAGAAGGAAGAACGGCTCCGAGAGCGTCAAAGGAGAAGCAAGCGAACAGTCCGACGGCAACAACGGCAGCGCAAAGGAGAAACTCGAAAATGTCTGTAATTAAGGAAGGATGTCCGCCGAAATCCTCAGACTGCCAGGTCAGCAACAACCGCCATACGCCATAAAGGAGGCAGGGAGCTCGAAGCGCGCGCGCCTCTCCGAGGGATGGCGGCAATCTCGAAGCATCACTCCCTTCACCCGTTCCCCTTCTGGTTCCAGGCTCGGAAGTGGGGGGCTACTGTTACGGGGGAACTAAGCCGCCATGCTCCACGTGACCGGCACGCGCGCCCATGAAGACTACGGCTGTCCTTTGATCCAGCAATCCGACCCCGAGTCGGACATCTTCGGCTCCACAGCCCGACCTCGAGTCGGCTGCCCTTTGATCCAGCAATCCGACCCCGAGTCGGACATCTTCGGCTCCACAGCCCGACCTCGAGTCGGCTGCCCTTTGATCCAGCAGTCCGACCTCGAGTCGGACATCTTCGGCTCCACAGCCCGACCTCGAGTCGGCTGTCCTTTGATCCAGCAATCCGACCCCGAGTCGGACATCTTCGGCTCCACAGCCCGACCTCGAGTCGGCTGCCCTTTGATCCAGCAGTCCGACCCCGAGTCGGACATCTTCGGCTCCACAGCCCGACCTCGAGTCGGCTGTTCTTTGATCCAGCAATCCGACCCCGAGTCGGACATCTTCGGCTCCACAGCCCGACCTCGAGTCGGCTGCCCCCTGATCCAGCACTCCGACCCCGAGTCGGAGATCTCTTGATAACGACAGGCGGCTTCCCAGAGGCACGCCGAGGCCTCCTGCTCCACTACTCCCTGCAACGGCTGTATCCGATCCTACTCCACGATCTCCTGTATCAGCCGTACAAAGCGGAACTCCACTACGCCCTGTCATGGCCGTACCCAGCGCTGCTCCATGACGCCCTGTAACGGCCATGTCAGTGGCCACTCCATCGCGCCCCACGATGACAAACCCCCCTGAGAGACCCCCCAGCCAGGTATATATGCGGCTGGGGGGAGAAGGGGGGGTAAGCAATATCTTCCAGAGCACTCTCTTGCTTGCTATTATCATCTCTCCTCCTCCTCCAATCTCCTCTGACTTGATCGTCGGAGGGCCCCCACTACCCCAGTGGTGGTGCGAGGCTTGCTCGCAGGTTTCCCGGTGGAAGGTGGAGCGTAACCAACACCAACCAAGACAACTCAGACGGAACCCCGTTCACACCGCTGTGTCAATCGTTCTCGGTTTGGACCACCAGCAACACTTTCCATGTCTAATGTTTTTAAATAAATGAGTTTGCCCATTTTCTCTTTCAATGCTCCATATTAGCCACAGATATGCTTCATGATAGCCAATTTGTTATTGATCACTGAACAATGTTATTTGAATCCTTTTCTGGATGCATGTGGAATCATCACATAAACCACCAATATTGCCTCGGTGATCTTGAATACATACACCGTCTCCCTGGTTGCTCTCGTTTTCCAAAACTAATCTAGAAATTTGGTTTTTTTAGTGCCTTGGATGTGCTTATCATTTTATCGTAACAAAATGTGTTTTACGAGATCTAAGTTTCCAAAATATTACAACACTTTTGGACCTAATTCACTCTTAAGGATGGACCTATCAGGTTGCTAATATAGATAGTGATTTATGTTTATTTTTTGTTTACCAAATTAATATGCATTTTACTTCTTTCTACCTTATGCATCATAATATACGAGTTTTTATTTCCCTTCCTTATTTTGGTTTGTAGAGGAAACACAACAGGGTTTTCAGGTTTGAATTCAGAGAGGGCATGATTAAGGAATAAGAGAGGACTAGTTGGGTTTAGAAGAGAGGAACTATGAGTGTCCCTGATAAGATTTCATAGTTGATGGATTAAGGCCGCAAGAAGGCAGATTAAGGCTGTTTTCGGGGATTGGTGCTTTAGTGCTCTATTTACCATGTACAAATACAATCTCCATCGTCATAATTCATACAATCTATTTATCATAATTCAACTTTGAGTTATCTTGATTATAATCTCGTACAGAGTCTAGAGAAGAATCAACTTGATTGCAAAGAAACAAGTGATTATGCTCTCTTTGGGTTTATGTACCTTTATTATTCTCATTGATCTATTTTGTGCGTAACCTAAGCTCTTATACCATAATGGCATAGGATAAACCTAAAGTAATGATGTAAAGCACTCGCCAATCATGATGCAATACAATGCATTTCAAGGACAAAAGTCCAATAAATAGGTAAGATGCAGGAGAAATACACATGAAAATTTACTTGACACAATGAACAGAAAGTGACCTAGCCCAATATGAACATGCAACAAAAACTCAGACTTTAAATCTAGGAAGCTAAGCTAATAAAACTATTGATCAAACATTTAAGCTTCAAATAAACAGTGCAAGTCTAGAATCTAAGGATAAGGTTGTGTGACTGCCTGCCTGAGGCCAGGTGGTGAACTCTCTGCATGGCCTAGGGAGGCAACTAGGCATTTAGACGGCTGCCTAAGGAGGAAAATGCTCCAAAAAGCAGTAGCCAAGAGGCTGCAGGGCCACAACCCACAACCATCAAGAAGCAGGAGGAGAGGCAAGCAAAACAAAGGTTAGCAAGCAGAACAAGAGGGAAAATTAGAAGAAAAAAATAATGGCTAGATGAAGAAGTGGTAGGAGGAGAACAAAAAGAGGAAGAAAAATCCGAGAAGAAGAAGATGTAAATGGGTCTGAGGAAGAAAGAAAAAAATATACATACACCTGGCACTGGTTCTGGCAACTGGGGCCATCACTGCTACTCATATGTGCAGGCTGATGTTGATAATTGTTGATCCGCACACTGATTGCTACCAGGTTGCTGGTAGCCCTTGCTGCCCTCCCACATGTCCCATTTGAGGCTTGAAAAGGGATAGAAGATGGCGAGGAGGAAAGAAAATGGCAAAGAAACCCTTAAAGAAGTAGGGTTTCAGTGAGCCTGGCCTAGGCAGCCTGGCCAAATTTAGCCCCAGGTGGTCACTAGGTGCCTTGTTTGTCGCTTTTAAAAACACTAGCTAATAAAGTGAAGAAGGAATGAAGCTGACCGATCTTTCAAAGACTCCTAAGGATGCAACGAAAGTGCATTAAGGTACAGTCATCATGCTGCAGCAACAATCATCTTTAAAGCAACTCTTGTTGATATGGAACCCCATATCAAGGGGCATGTGATGGTGATTATCAACAAAGGATGAGAGTTCAACAACTTAGTTCTGTTTCTAAAAGGAGAGCTAACAGGGTTTAGATCATGAAAAGTATGAGTTCAGAGTTCACTATGGAATTTTAAAAGAGAAAAAGTATGGTAATCAGATTACGGTTTAGAAAAGAGGAAATGAAATCAAATTGGGTTTTAAAGATGGGCAGTTGGGACTGGTTTTACAGTAGAAGTGCTGCTGTTATAAGGATTTTAAAGTTAGAGCTTAAGGTTGCTAAGGTTTTACGTTATATGCCGAATTGTGGTGCTATGGAATTTTAGCTTCAACATTTCATTTTCATTACAGTTTGGTTTGGTTTCAAAGTTTCTATATACACATGAATGTATGGACAAATTTGAGGCAGAATAAGATAGAAGTTGAGATTCCTCTCTGTTAATGGTGAGACTCCAAGGTGAGAAGGTGAGTATGCCTCTGCTTCCTTTAGGTCATGACTCCTTGAGGAAACCCAATGAGATGTCTTGCAGTCATCTAGCTGCTGATATGTCCATCGGTTATCCATTTACTTGCTGGTTACTTAACCAATATTTCAAATCCCATTTTCTTTTATAAATCATCAAACATAAGTAGCGTAGCATCCAGAGTTGCACCCTTTTTTTTTCTGTTTTTAAACTACTTTTTACTTTAATGGAACTGGATCTTCTAGTAACTTATCTTGCATCATGAATATGCTCCATATTCAATTCCATTCATGCTTGGAATGAGATTTTATTACTTTTTGATTTTGATACGGTAGTGCTAAATGTGATTTTGTTTCGTTAGCAGGAAACAATGATCCATCAATTCCTGAGGGGGATGGCTCTGAAGGAATTCATCCATTACATGATGAATCAAAATCCAGTGACTCCATCCACAAGTCCCATTATACATTGTCTGACTGGCGAGATGTCAGAGCAAAACTTGTGCGTGATGAGCAGGTGAATTGATCAAAATAGTGTAGCTGATCATTCCCCTAAATAGTCATTTATAGTGTAGCTTATTTTTGGCATTTCATGTAATGATGCGTTTATTTTTTGAATGTGGATAGTCATCTTGGATGCATCTTGTCACAGTTAACAATGCCTCTCGTGCATTTCTTGCCTCAGTTACTAACTGTTGTTACTATGGTTTTGCTTGAACTAAATCTCTGATTTTTTTTTTTCCTCTGAATAATATTCTGGCCTCATGGACAACTCTTTTAATGCACGTGTCAGTGCCGCTAGAACCCTGTTTCCTCTTACATAAATGAGCCCCAGTTTGTGAACCAGGTTGCATTGGAATGATGAAATTTTGGACCTGTTAACCAACACCCTGATAAGCAGCCTTGGTCAATAAATATTGACCTATGCAGCAGCCAGGAGAAGAGCAAATCAAATGGGAGCTGGGTACATAGTCTTTAGATGTGCCTCACAGCACTGGTTATTTCAGGAATTGCCTCTTAACTTTTGCTCATTGACCTAAGCGGATTAGAGCATTAGATGAGTACATTTAGCTTTTCTGATTTCAACTACTCTAGCAGTGCTTATGATCTCAATCACTATGTCATAATCAACTTGGCTTGTGTAAGTAGTAATCATTGGCTGCGGCTTAGCTAGTGTATCGCGGCTTAGCTAGTGTATCGCTTGGTGTCAATATCTATTGCTCAGGAAAAGACAACCCTTTTATTTGCTTACTCAGGTGCAGTTGCTGGATCCTGATGTTCTTGCGAAAGGTACAGCCTCAGATGAGCCATCCCAGCGGCTTGGTCTAAACTGGGCGCACTCTCTTTCCATGCCGGAAGCTGGGTGTCTGTTAGTTGCAACTGAGAAGCTCGATGGATTAACCAGCTTCGAAAGAGCTGTTGTCCTCCTCCTCCGATTGGGAACCAGAGACCCCAGAGAGGGGCCATTTGGAGTCATTCTCAACCGCCCCCTCAACAGGAAGATCAAGCATATGAAGCCATCCAATCCTGACCTCGCAACCACATTCGCGGATTGCTCCCTTTACTTCGGGGGCCCCCTAGATGCTAGCATGTTCTTACTGAAGACAAGTGGAAATTCGTCGATCCAAGGTTGTGAGCAGGTGCTCCCAGGCATTTTCTTCGGTGCCCGGCACAGCTTAAACGAAGCTGCAGCACTTGTCAAGAAAGGGGTGCTCGGACCGCAGGATTTCAGATTCTTTGTCGGGTATTCTGGGTGGCAGTTCGATCAGTTGCAGGAGGAGATTGGGTTGGGTTACTGGGTTGTTGCTGCATGTAGCTCGCATTTGATTAATGAGGCATTGGCAGGTTCTTCGTCAAATCTGTGGGAGGAGATTTTGCAGCGGATGGGGGGGCAGTATTCAGAATTGAGCAGGAAGCCAAAGCAGGATAGCTTTTGAAGAAGGTCGCATGTGATATATCATCCAGGGTAAATACTGGAATCATTTGTACAGAAGGTGCTTATAAACTGAACTTTATAAGAGTAATTATTTTCTTCCCTAAAATTTTATGTTTGGTTTCTTGTACGTAACTTGGTTTTTATCAAATAAAGACACTTCCCCGAATTAATTTTGCTGAATGATAGATTGTAGCATTTCAGTTTAATTTGTGAATTTGAATAGCTTGGTGGGTTGATCATTTCCAGATCAAAATGGAGCTTGAGAATCTGGTTTGATTCTAATGTTGTTGCATGAACCAAGTTAATTAACTGCCATGCAAAATCTTGATTCAACCCATTGCACATTCCAGTGCCACCATGCAAAAAAGGCCTCACCCATACCCTACAAGATGCAAAATCTTGATTCAACCCATACCCTCCTTGTTGATACTGGATGCTCTCTCTCTCTCTCTCTCTCTCACACACACACACACACACACACACACACACACACACACACAATTCACCACCTACATATACATGAAAGACAATATCCACACCCATACCCTACAAGATGCAACTCATGAAGGCTCACCAAGATACTTTCCACTTCACAGCCTGAAAATATAGTCAAATGCCAACTCAGCAGCAAAAACAACCTGCCAACCTGCTAACCTTCTGAAGAAAATAGCAGCCTACATCCACCACACCAACAAAACCCTAGCTTATTGATTGTGTCAAACGACAACACCAACTCCATCGAGCAAACCTCCTCCCCATCCCTATACAATAACCCATAAAGCAGCTCAACCTCCTCTAAAATAAAGTTTTAAAAAAAGAGAAGTTAAGGCATCGCTGTAATCCTCGCAAATGTCAAATTTTCAAAAAATATAAAAGAAGTAAATCAACCACATGTCCAACATGTCGCTGTATCTTCCATGTGGATTTTGCAGATATTTCGACTTCTTCCAGTAAAGGTATTATTCTATGTCAGGCCTAAGCATTTCTTCCTTTTTGTTATAAATTTGATAAGCTATGCAGAGCTAAAACAAGCATCAGCATTAGCTAAACCAAACTTGCACCTAGGTTGCTTACGTAAGAAACACATGAACTCTCTTTGAGCGAAGCAAGTGAATCTACAACAAGAACAAAAGCAATCCCCAAGTGTCACCCTTGTTCTACTCACCATGCAAAAGCACTTGTCAATTAGCATTGCAATAGCATGAAAGCATGCATCTTCAATCAACCTGAGGTGGTATCGTTCTGAAGGAAAATTGTGTATGATAGCACAAAGGAATTGTTGGATGAATATGCACTACATATCATCAGATCCTTACTGACATGGTGGGCAACTGACGTTATTAAAATACAGCATGCACCAAGGAGGCCAACCTGGACGCCCCATGAATTATGGATGAATACATGTTACCCTTTGTCCTTAAATTCTTCAGAAAGGGGCATTAATAATATAATGTTGGATGCAGAGATCCAACAAACCAGCTGCAATCCACGAAAATTTCTCACCAAATGCAGAAGGAATAAGATCACACCTCCATCTTCATTTTTCTTTTTCTTTTTCTTTTTTTTTTGGGTAAAAGCAGCTACTCATATCATATAACTACCTCCATCTTCTTTATCGATGAAGAGCTCTATAGTTTCTGAAGGATTTTATAGGTCAAGCCATGCTACCTCTTAGTTTTTGACGAATAAATTAGAGAAAATATAATAAAAACAAAGCATTCTATTTTCCTCTTGCACATTAGGAACCAGACACATGCTAAAGGTACATTATTCTGTAGGTCTCTACGACTTGCACACACCATGCACTTCACAGCACCCCTAACTTTGCAGGGACAAGATTAGAAGCCCACACAACAAGGAGAGCAGTTGGGTGCGCAGGGAGCAGGGACAGCCAAGACCTACACTGCACATCAGGCACAGCTCCAAGAACCCATCATCCAAGAATCACTATCTCTGTTTATCACAAGTGCTACTGCCTACCAGAAAGTCATGAATGATATAGTTCAGTATACAGTCCAGATCTTCCTATCTTACATGTTTTACCAAAATGATGATACTTAATCATTCCTTAAAACAAAGCATTCTTGTACGAAATACTCTCTTACCACCATAATCATAAGAAAAGAACCTTCATAGAAAGAACTCATCTCAAATGCCTTGATGATCCAACCGTACCACCTCTACTTCATGAGGTTCCCAGGCATAAAGTATTTCTTTCCAAAAACCATGAAAATCATGGTGCATAACATTGAAGTTATCTCTACTTCTATCAAATCTAGTCCTTCTAACCCCTCTCCATGAATTGTTTCATCTCTTGTTCCATATTGTTGAAAAAGAGACTTCCCATGCAAGGTTAAATCCGTAGGGTCAATGCCAGACTTTTTTTTTTCTTTTCCTTTTTTTTTTTTTTTGTTTCTCGTTCTAAACAACCTATTGTGCTAAACAAGAATAGCCACCTCCATCCTCACTCTTACCCACTTTCCAAATAACTCTTAGTTCTTCGACCTTGCTGATCATACCTGCAAGTTCAAACTAGCTTGTCACCCCTTAGACCCTAGAAAAGGACCTAAAAACTGCTGAAAGGTTGGATGATATGAATTTAACCTAACCACATGTGTTGCATGGTTAGTTCAGCTTCAGAATATCTGGGGACCCCACACTTTTGGACATTTTGATATGACATGGCATTACGCTCTTTGGCACCCCAAAACTGGAGCATCTTGCCTCCAACTAGAAGTATCAATATTCCATAAGTGCCATGTTGAAGATATAGATTTGTGCAAGTAATGGTACCTGGAAATGTCTTGTCTCCATCAACCAAAAGTAACATTATTCATTTTTGAAGTTCTATGCTAAGAAACACTTTAGTGCAAGTGATGCTACCTTAATTTAAATTGTTCAAGCCTTCAGCATTATTGGTCTAAAGTATCTAGATATTTCTAGTGAAATGCCATGACTTTTCTTATTTTCTTTATCAAATTTCGTATACAAGCAATATTTAATATTTAGCACTATTTAAAATTTATTCTAGCAATTGACATCTTTTGCTATTTTCAAAGTTTTTACATTCATATAATATATTTTATAGAATTACAATTAATCTGGTTTTCTATAGCTGTATGTCTCATATACTCTGGTATGTATGTATAGACATTGGTATTCATGACAGGCATCTAGGTAAAATGTCAGTAACTTAAACTGGGAGCAAATGCCAAAACGAGTTTGGGAGCAATGTTGCATCCGAACTCATGTTAGCATTCATATTTAACAACATTTATCATTAAAAAACAATGAAATTATAATCTTTATACAGATATGCATGATAGATGGATTCAGAAGCATAACAGAATTAGGAGTGGAACTTTATCACTGAACTACAACTGAATTTTAATAAATTTGGGGTAGTAATAAAGGATAACTTCCTTCTGTCCTTTTTTTCACAAGAGAGAGGGAGAGGATTTAAGGCATTAAGATGCATGTGCAAAGGCAGGGTAATAAAGAATGGTTCCATGGCATGTGTGATAAACCTAGATTAAAGATTCTAGCTAGTAAGGGTATCACAATCAACCACTGAGATAACAAATAATCTCCCTATAAAACTACCCCGCCACTATTTATTTTTTTCCATGACACGATACCAACCATTCTACCAAACTTCCTAAAAAGAAGACGGAATGGCTCTACCAGGACAGCAACCCTAAACTAAAAATATTCAGATGTCTGTGCAGCATAATTGATCATACTCATGTAATTAGCACACTAGTAGTTAGATGATTTAAAGACCATTCAGAAAAGGAGGGAGGAAATTCACGATAAAAGGATCCTAAAGAATAATTAACATTTTGCTAGTCAATTGTTAGGTTGTAAGCCTCACTCACACTTTATCACATCCAATCATAGCATGGAAGCCAAGATTAAAGTCTCGATACCAGAAACTTACTCGTCCATATGGATTAGTATGGTACTGCATCATACTGATACACAGTATACCTGATGGTGCTGGCATAGAAAAATTCTGATATAGTACCTTCTGCCAATATGATATGGTACCAAGGGGCACACCAGCACCAGTACCTTGATGTTATAGGACGACGCAGTTGATAGGACGTGCATGGTATAATACTTCAATCCATGATCAAATCTCCATAATTTGAGCACTTATAATAAAGATGAACCACAAAGGAAAATAAAGATTCTCCAACTTCAAAACCTCCATAATTTGAGCACTTATAATGAAGTAACCAAAAAAGAAAGGGGCAACAAAATTTATTCTCAAAAACCATTTTACAACATAAACCCAAGCCAGCAGACTCCAACAAATAAATAAGAAGACCTAACACCTTTTCAACATCTTTTTTGAAAATAAATCTAAGATCTATGCTGATCTATGCTTCTCGCCTACCCTTAATACATATGTGCACAATAAAGAATGATTACATCTAAGACCAAATAAAAGCACCTTTATTCAAAGTGTGCAAAGAGGAAAAAAAACTATGCTTCCATTTATATAGCCTAATTCTAAAACATTTATGGATTTTCATTTCAATAAGTTGCACCAAAATTAAGAATTGTTCATTCTCTATAATTATGATGCAAGAGCATAGACTTGATGCCCTCAACTCCTACATCATTTAATTGAACCATAGAAGGGCTGCTTGACTAACACTTACGAGCCCTTTATACATATGTGTACTTATATATAATTTCCTTCCTACTAGTTTCAGGCTACAACCTTGCCAACACAAATCCAACAAATATGCATTTTAATTTGAGGTTCAAATTGAGGTTCCACACCATTAATCATGATTTGCAGCATTTCGGATATCTATGAAATGAAACAAGATCATGTTGTTGAGGTCTAGTTATGCATCATCTGATCAACAAAAAAATAGATAGTTTTAATGGTTCAAACACAATTTTTCATACAACGTACAGTTAGAAGCCCCCAAACCAATTACACTTTGGTTCAAACATGTTTTAAAATGTATGAACTTACAAAATGAATTTATGCCATACATTTCACTTAGCTCATCAAATAAGTGATGCAATCAATTGAACAATACATTATGTTATCTAAAGGAAAGTAATAGTGTAACTACATTCATTTAAAACCACATTAAAGAAAATTAGATCAAGAGCAACCTTTGAGGTATCAAAGGTCACTTTAATAACACAAGAATAGCGGACCTTTTCTTCTAAAAAAATTCCTACAATAGAATTTCCACTACTCAAGAATCTCAAGTATCTCTAGTATGATAAGACTCTTTTCTTCAATCTTCTAATATGGGATTTTAAGTTCTGTTCTAACTCGAAAGAGCCCTATATACTAACTTTCTTAATCACATCAAAGTTCTCAAAAATAAAGATTCAAAAAATATTCATATTCATCAGAGATTGGATGATGGCATTAACAACATATATTCCATTTTATCAACAATGATATTTGCTAACTTAACTTAAATGATGGGCTTACATGATGGTTGCATAATATATGTCCACTATTATCCAAGTGATAACATCAAAAAATTGATTTTTCAATAGGTCAATAATATATAACGGTAAATCACTTTTCTAACCTAACTTGATGAACATATGTTATATATCCTACTAATCTATTTACTTTCTAAAAGCAAATTCAATAACAGATCCAAGAAACCGAGTCAAAGTAGATATTTCATTCAAAATAGACAAGTTGCTCAATGCAAATGTCACTCACCAAGTTTTTATACCGATAAAGGGGAGGAGGGGCTGACCACACACACACAAAAAAGAGAGAGAGAGAAAAACATGTACATACAAAATATCTAATCAATGTCACAAGTATAAAATGTGAAAACCCAAAGAGAAGCCATGTCCCCAATAAAGTACTCCTGCACTTATACTAGACAAGATGATAAGCATTTATATCATTGACTGAATCATTCTCAAAATGTTCATACACAAAAATGATAAATATTATGGATGAGATGGACACAATTCAACAATTAACACCAGACCCTAATACTTTAATGACTCTAACTCCCGAGAGGAAAACTACTCCAAATTGATACTCTAAGAATACATCAGAAGAACCTTTGTCAAATTTATGTCAAGCCGACTACCCTTGGAGTAGTCACAACCAAGTTTAGAGAAGGGCTTCATAAGGCATATAAGATTGGAGTTCAGGCTGCTACCCTTTGGAATTGAGGAGGAAAGTTGCCTGCACTCCCAGCAAACAGACGATCTATCTCATCAAGTCGTCCTGCTTTCCCGAAAGCATCCAATAAAAACCCATGCAACCCAGGTGACACAGCTACTCTGCTCCTCACCATCTCCTCCAACAAATCCCGTCCTTGGTCCAGGCTTCCTTCCTTGCCCAGCCCTCTAACCAAAATCTCATAACTCATTGAATTAGGCCTGATCCCCCTCTCTCCCATCTTTCCAAAGATCTCCAATGCATAACTGACCGATCCTGCCTTCACCAACCCATCAAACATTTTGTTGTAGAATCCCAAGTCAACCTGGGGAGCCCCCTCTGCTGTGTTCACCATCTTCTCAAAATACTGCAAGGCATCATCCACTCTCCCTTCTTTAAAACACCCATCGACCAAAAACCCATATGTCGCCGCATCTGGATTCACTGACTTGCCAGGCATTTCTTCGAACAACTTCTCTGCTTCTGAAAGGAGGCCGTTTTCACAGAGCTTATCGATGATGTTGTTGAAGCAGCCAACATCCATAACGCATGGCTTCTTCCCTGTGCGGTGGAACACCTCGAGGGCCTCTAAAAACTTCCCTTCCTTAAAGCACCGGTTCACCATGAGATTGTAGGTGTCGGTGTTCATGGCGATGAAGCTGGGGGGCGAGTGGTTGTTGAGCATATGCTCGAAGAGCTTGTTCGCCTCGGTCCGCTTGTCGTGCTTCAGCAAGGTCTCTATGAGGGTGTTGCAGGTGGCGGCGCTCATCTTGAACTGGCGGTCGAGGAGGGACTGGTAGGACTCCATGGCCTCCCTATCCATGCCGCGCTTCCAGTAGCCCTCCATGAGGGTGGCGTGGACGACGCCGTCGTAGACGAGGCAGCGCTCGCGGAGCTCATCGAATAGTTCGAGGGCCCTGTCCATGTTGCCACGGTCGATGAAGCCGGCCATGAGGGTGTTGTAGACGAGGGAGTCGGCGCCGTGGCCGCGGTTGAGCATCTCTCGGAGGAGGTCCATGGCTTCCTGGATGCGGTCGGAGTCGACGAGGCCCTTGGTGAGGTGGCGGTAGGTGACGGGAGAGGGGGAGAAGGGGGCGTGGTCGAGGATGTGGCGGTAGACATCGAGGGAGGTGTCGACGCGGCCGGCGTCGCAGTGGGTGTTGATGAATGATGAGGATGTTGTAGGAGACGACGTTGGGGACGATGCTGGACTGGTTGAAGAAGAAGGTGAAGTGGGCAACGACGTCGTCCAGGCGGCGTGCGCGGAGCATGGAGGCCATGACAGCGTTGCAGGTGAAGACGGTGGGGCGGACGGAGGAGAAGACCCCGTGGCGGGCGGTAGCAGAGGCGGAGTCGAGGTCGCCGGAGCGGATGAGGAACTGGAGCGGTTGTGGAGGTTGAGGCGGGGGCCGACGAGGGCGGAAGTGGAGTCGGGGAGGCGGGGGGCGTTCGGGTCGGGCGGGGGGCGGGGGGCGTTCGGGTCGCGACGGAGGGCGTAGAGGGGGGCTCGATGCGGAGGCGGCGCTTGCGGCGGCGCCGCTCGGCGGCGGCCTCCTCGGCGGAGGAGAAGGCGAAGGGGCGGGCGAGTGTGAGGGCGAAGGGGGGTTGCTGCGGATCACCGGCGACGGCCGCGGCCGAGGGGAGGAGGGAGGATTTGGGGGAGGAGCGGCGGAGGGAGCGGAGGAGGTGGCGACACAAGGACATGGGGATCGAGATGGATGGATGATTGACTGGCCTCCTCCTCCTCTTCTCCTCCAAAGAGAGATTTTTAGAGAGAGAAGGGAACGGTCGGAAGGCAGATGGAACAAGGAGACGAAAGCCCTACTTCGGACTAGGGAGAGGAGAGGGGGTTTAATAAGATGGCGTCCAGATGGCTAAAAGACTACAACCCTCAGGTTGCATAGACTAAAGGGTTTTATTATTATTATTATTATTTAAATAATTTAAAGCGTTATGCTACTTAGATCCAAACTTGCCATCCATAATATTAAAATTTTATGGAAAAAATTGATAAATACCTCCTTCTTCTTCTTCTTCTTCTTCTTCTTCTTCTTCTTCTTCTTCTTCTTTTTCTTCTCTTCTTTTTTTTTTTTTATGAAAACGGTATTTCATATAGCTCTAACTTGAGTACATCTAGCCATATCAAAAGAAAATAAAGAGTACAAGGTAGGATCTTACAAATGTCCATGTGATCTTCCCGGAATGCCGAGCAACAAATGAGGCAACCCAATCTACTGCACTGTTCGCCTTCCGAAAAACATGTAACGCCTGAAAATCGCTCAGCTCCTGAGCCAGTCTACGAGTCTCATGGATGAGATGATGACCATCATCGTATCTGTCCACTCTCCGAATCCAATCAATCACCATAGAGGAGTCTCCCTCAAGGCATATATGCTTAGCACCAAGTACCCACCTCACATAGGATATCCCTTCCTAGGCTGCCCGCAGCTCCGCCCTGACTGCAGTAAGTTTCGGCATGCGGCGACCACCAACTGCTATCAACCTACCTAGATAATATCTAATGACAAAGCCAACTCTTCCTGACATCCCGTCCACCAACATACTACCATCGAAGTTCACTTTGAGATAACCAAGGGGTGTGGGGGTACCCAAGAAGCTAGGGCGAACCTGGGCACTGTGACAGCGGAAAGAGTACCTCAGGTGTCCCTGGCCATCTTAGAAGAGAACCTAATAGCAGTTGTAGTAACCTCCCTCGCATGAAACATGGCTATGTCCACCACCATCCGTGGGGGTAACCGCCTGCTCTCAAACAGGCCAACATTCATGTCCAACTAAATAGAATAAGCCAAATATGCCCATCGAATCTCGGCCTCAACAGTACCAGGCCTCCGCTTGGAGACTCTCGGCCAATGAATCAAATCCTGTGTCGACTCGATTGAATGGGGCAGCAAAGAAGGTGACCTGCTCCAAATCTCCTTAGCTCTGGGACACTGCAGAAGAACATGATCAATCGTCTCCTTGGTCTCCGTACACTCCTCACAACATTGAGTGATCCTCACCCCTCGCCATGCTAACAAGCTCCTGGTCGGTAGGCAACCCCATACCACCTTCCAGATGAAGAGCGCCACACGCGGATGAATCCGCATCCTTTAAATCCATCCTCCCTCTATTTGCTGGGCTGGCTCTCGGCTCAACAATATGTGAATATTCCTGGCTTGCACCTGCAATCGCCCTGTCGGCATCCAGACTAATCTATCCGGCCCCTCCCGAGCAAGAACAGGTAGGGTTAGGATCATCTCTGCCAACTGCTCCCCAAAAGCCTCCCTAATCAACTCCACCCTCCAACGGTCCCCCCAGGCTCCATCAAATCTTTGACCCTAAGACCGGCTAACCTCAACGTATCCACCATGATCAGTAACCTACTAATAGGTTGCTCTGTCACCTAGTAATTCTCCAATACATCAATGGATCGACCATCACCAATGACCCATCTGATCGCGGGAAGCACCAACCCTGCTTTAGCACAAATCTCCCTCCAAGCCGATGAATGGCGACGCCCAGCTCGGGCCCCAGACACTAGAGCACCATACTTGGCCCTCATCAGGGAGGACCATATACCATCAGGCTCCAACACGAATCTAGCGGCGTGCTGTGCCGCTAAGACCTCCCATCTCGCCACCAAAGACTGCACCCCAAGATCCCCATATCTGGTCGGCTGACATACAACCTCCCACGCCATAAGATGGATGCCCCCTCTACCTCTGTTCCTCCCCCAAATAAAGTTTCGGAAGATCTGCT
Source organism: Phoenix dactylifera (assembly GCF_009389715.1). Lineage (NCBI taxonomy): Eukaryota > Viridiplantae > Streptophyta > Magnoliopsida > Arecales > Arecaceae > Phoenix > Phoenix dactylifera. Next base: position 12,495,987 of record NC_052398.1, on the reverse strand, counting down.
CGATATTCCTCACTGTCGCTACTGGCATAAGGGAGTTGGATAGCTTGTTCATCATTTGCTTGTTTGAGTTTGTTGGAAATATTTTGCCTAAAATTTATCATATTTTTATTTTATAAAAATATTATAAAGGAATAATCTATTAGAATAAAATAAAAAATTGAAAAGAGCTTGCTTGAATTGAGGCGTGTGATATACGCTGCCCTAAGAACGTAATTCGTCCCGTGCATACAGGTCTGCGGCCATCTCGACCCCAAGATATAACAATTCAGCTCGATTCTTCTCTAATGAGCACGATCGTTGGAGAGGCTGGACCCAACCGACTCTTTTAGATGCCCCAAAAAAGAAAAGAATAGAAAGAAGAAAAATTTAAAAAGTGAAAAACCTCTATCTCAGAAAAAATCCCTCAAAATGAGATAAAGACTAATGAATGAGAGAGAGAAATACCGTAAAACCGAAGACGCGATAGTTTCAAAGATACGTAATATTCAGAAACACTGTAACTTTTCGAAAACCAGCATTTTCTTTTGAAGAGTCACAATTCTTTTAAAAGAGGCATCTAAAAAAAGTATTTTAAAAAATTTAAAACAACTAAAATTTAGGTAATAAAAAAATTTAAATCTTTTTTAATTAAACTCCAACAATTCTCCAAAAAAGATTTAATTTTTTTTTGAAAATCATAAAGTATAATATCTGGGCAACTTATACTGTACAATAGGTGAGATGTCCTATAAACTTGAATATCACTTAGTGTTGATAGTATCTATCTCAAGAAACTCTAGTGGATTAGATCTTGAATTAGGTCCTTTGACTCAGACTTTTATCTATCACACACAGAGTATAGATCAATTGGGTCTTTATACGGTCAGTGCCATTTAAAGGCTTTGCGCTCAGTACCTTGATTTTTCATAAGAATTTTATTAAGATTAGCCTAAATCCTTAGTCGTAGCCTATACGGCAATTTTAATAAAAAGTAAAGTCCTCCAAAGGTAATTGTGACCTAATACCCTTCAGATTTTTTATCTTTGGCTCATTAAGAGTATAACTCAATCATTCTAATTATATATTTTCTAATTATAATTATCTTTCGATCACTCACTCAGTTTCATTTCTATCACATTGAACTTTGTTCATGGGATCTCCAATCATAGGGTTGGGTACCCACTGTCGGTGATCAAATAGACAAACCCTTAGTTAAAGGATTTGCCAAATATTTCTCCGACTTGACAAATTCTAAGAAAATGGTATTACTTGTCTTACAAATTTATGACGAATCTAAATATGCCAGTTCATCTTATTGTTAGTACTCTTTTGATTTGCTAGTTCTATTACGACCTTATTATCACAATGGATTAATATGGGCGGATCTTCCATGAGTAGATCCATGATTTGTTTATTTTGTGTTCTAATCTTCCGCATGTAGCCCATGAAATTCCAACATGTTTTCCTCAAAGGAGTCTTTGGATGGGAGAGAGGTGCTTCTTCTCTACCCTTCTTCTGTACTCGGATATGAGGAGATGACGAAGGCTGCACAGGGCTATCAAGGTATACTTTAATCTTTCTTGAGTAGATTCATGGTTTGTTTATTTCGTGTTATAATCTCCCACATGTAGTCCATAAAATTGCAACAGGTTTTTCTCAAAGGAGTCTTTGAATGGGAGAGAGGTGCTTCTTCTCTACCCTTCTTCTGCAGTCAGATATGAGGAGACGACGATTAATTTCTCTCAAAGATGGGATCTTTTAGATGAGAGAGGAGTTGTGATGGAATGGGTAACTAGGAATGGTGAGATTATCTCAAATATTTGATCTTTTCGGTGGGAGCGGCTGGAAGCCGTCGGGGCCCGGCGCCTTGTAAGCTCGGAGGGGTATCCTTGGGTTGGAATGAGATGGTTATATGAAAATTGACAGGTCTTCACGAAAAGTGATCTTTCTGATGCGAGGGGCCTTAAGAGGTGAAACAACGAGGAAATGAGGAATCCGTTGAGCTTTTGGGTACAAAAATTATAAGCTGACAAGAAGGAATTTTATGGAGAGGGAGGCTATGTCTTCCTAAATGGTGACAACATTTGGAAAAAAATATCAACTTAGATGTAGGACGGATGGTGATAAAAAAAGATGGAGCAGTTTTTATTATTAGAGGCCCGAACTTTAGATTTGTTGCAGCTAGTGGGAGCCCAATCTTCAATATCTCAATTTCTAGAGGAAAGTTGAGGCAGCCTAGGTGATGAGATTTTTAATGAAGGATTAACAATTTTCCCCCACGTCTTCCCCTCCTCTCTTCCTCCTTCCCTTCTCCTTCTTCTCTTCTTCTTCCTCCTCTTCTCCCTCTTCTTCTGCTTCCATTTTAAAGTTACAACACATGGCAATAATCTCAAGAGTGCATCGCAGCCGCTGCAGCCATTGTTCCCAGATTTGGTTTGGCATCAACTTGGTATCATAGCAAATCGGTTTTGCTTCTATTACCAAAGCCCCGATCCAACAACAGTCTTCCTTTCCCTCGGTTCCCACCAACAACAAGAACAGGGCCCCTCCCTCTGTCAGTTCCGCTCACCAGAAAAAAAGGATCCCTCGCTCTCTCGGTTCTCACAAGAAGGGACAGAGGGGAACAACCCCTCGGTTTCAAAACAGAAGAAGGAAAAGAAGAAATCCCTCAGTTTCCCCGTCCAACCGTCATCGCGTCCGCTGCCTCCACCACCTGCAACCACCGGTGTATGGCCGAGCATCGCCGGATCCCCGGATTTCGATTGGCGCACGAGCTCTACGCGGTGCCCTGACCACGGACACCGGAGCGTGCCGATGGGCCACGAGTGGTTCCCGTTGCCGGAAAGAAGAAGAGCGTCGACGCCCTTCTTGCGGCCTTGTCCCTCGAACCTGATGAAACAACCGCCGGCCACAACAGACTAGCAGGATCCACCCGCCATCGTGTCAGTCGTCACAAGTCCGCAGCCGCCGCCGTCCTCCGCCCCGCCTGCAGCCGCTGCTGCGTCCCCCGTCGCTGCCGCAGCCGCCGCCGCGCCCTCCGCCCCACCCCCAGCCGCAGCCGACCGCAGCACCACGGTCATTTGCTGCGCCGCCGACCCCCTCAGTCGATCTGCAATGGCCGCCGAGCAGTCCGGATCATCCTCCCGTTTCGGTCGGGAGGTTGAAGACGAGTGGTAACGGGTAAGCTCTAAACCCGTTACCCCAAAACCCGGTAGCCCGGGTCCAAAATCCAACAAGTTTAAAAAAAAAATATTTGTACGTGAACTGCACGTGCTCAACTCACGGTTATCGGAGCGGGTTGCAACCGAAAATCTGAGCCCGTTAACCCGAACCCGTTAAGGTTCAAAAAAAAAAAAAGCCGTAGGATCACGTGGCCAGCACGTGTCCCGGAAAAAAAAAAAGCTTACCTCTGTTTCTGTCGAAAGGAAACCCAAGGGGTTTCTACCATCATCGCCGCTGCAGCCGTTGTTCCCAGATTTGATTCGGCATCAACATGGTTCGTCGCCACCGCCACCGCCTCCGCCGCCATCGCCAAGATCTGTCTCTGCCTGCACCGCAGCTGCTGTCGTCGCCCCGCCGGCGCTGCCGTGGCCGTCGTCATTCCTCCGCCATCGCGCCAACCGCCACTCTGCTGCTCGGTTCCCGCCGCGCCGCCCAAGCCCGAGCCTCCTCGCCGACGAACACCGCCGCCGAGCATCCCACCCGAGCTCTCCGCCTGTGCCGCTCCGTCTTCGCCGCCTCCGCTCGTGCCGCTTCCTGCCGCCGCCGAGATCCACAATCGCCCGAGGCCGTCTTCTCCCTCCCCACCGAGCCGCGCCGCCTCACCGTCGTCGTCCCGCTGCTACCGCGACCGCCCGATTGCCACCACCGCCGCCTCGTCGCCCCTCCTTGCTTTGCCGCTGCCCGCCCCTCCTCTGCTCGCACACCGCAAAACCATCGCCTCCACCACCACTTCACCGCCTCCCCCCCCCCCCCCCCCTTTTCATTTCATTGAGGGTTTCAACATTGAACCCTCTTCACCCACCTCAGGTTCATTCCCCCTGTAATAACTCCAAAATTTTTTTTATATAAAAAAGGGATAGAATAGTCCTTTAAAATTGATATAAGGGGTAAAATTGGAAGGAATCAAAAGATAATGGCATAGTTGTAGATACGTGTTGCCCAGAGATGGTCACCCAAGAGGGGGGTGAATTGGGTGTTTTAAAACTCTTCGGCTAATTAAAATTAAAACACACAAATATATGAAATAAGGTAATGATAGTGGGATGAGAAGACACAATCACAAACACACGGTTTTATAGTGGTTCGGAGCTTCCACCGCTCCTACATCCACTCCCCAAAGCGCCTTTGGGTATTTCCACTATAATCCAAGATTACAGTACGGTAGTTTTGCGAGTTTACTACCCAACTCGTTGTTTTACACCGGGCTCACAACAAACCCTAAACCCCCAATTTCTCTTAGGCTTGGGACGCCTTTCCCTTGTTCCAAGTCCCTTGACTTGAACAAGCACTACAATCAAAGAGTTTACAAAAGAGAATAAAAGCTCTAAAAAGCAAATATATCAATTATGAACAATTTAACCCAGAAGAATCTTTTTGCCGTTGGAAGCGTGGGAGATGTTGATTCTTCCGATGTGGAGTGCGTAGGATCGAGTGTGAGCTTTGAATCCCAAGCGCACGAGAGCGGTTGAGCTTGAAATCACAAGAGAACCTTGAATGCACTTGATTTCTACACTTTAATGCTCTCACTCTCTTGAACTTTTCTCTTTTGAATAATTTTGCTTTTGGGTTGGTGAAGAGTTGTTGAGAACCACTTAAGAGGTCCCTTTTATAGCCCAAAAAGCAAATATAGCCGTTAGAAACAAAAAGAGAAGGATTTGAAATTCAAACCAAACCTGAAAAGCTGTCAGTCGCGTCCCAGGCGCTCCGGGGACGTCTCTGCTACAGCGAGAGACGTCTCGCCTACAGGATTTTTACTTTTTACTTTATCTGGGGTCGACTCGGCACTTTACGGGGACGTCTCGGCTTGTCTGCACTTTTTGAGTGGAGACGACTCCGCTTGTTTGGGGACGACTCCGCTTCTTTATCTTTGAAAAATATGTCCTCTGGAATTCCCTGAGAGAGTCGACTCCACTCTTTCAGGGGACGTCTCGGCTTGTCTGCACTTTTATGCATGGGGACGTCTCCGCTATCTCAGGGTCGACTCCGCTTCCTTATCACCGCAGAAACCATTCTCTGGAAAACCCTGAGAGAGCCGTCTCCGCCATCTTGGGGACGACTCGGGAAGTCTCCTTTTTGCTTGCGGGGACGACTCCGCGTACAGCGGGGACGTCTCGCGCATATCCCTTGAAAAACGTCTTTCTGCGCCACTGAGAGAGTCGACTCCGCTACTGAGAGAGTCGACTCCGCTAACGCGGGGACGACTCGGCAGGTGTCGGGGACGTCTCCAAGTGTGCCAGTTCTTCCTGTTTGTGCCAGAGACGTCTCTGAAACTATCAGGAGACGTCTCGGCTGTCCCTGAACTTTTTCTTTAGCTCAAAATATTCTTCAATAAATTCATAAAATTATGGAAACTTGCCTAGACATTTCTTAACAATATTCTAAGTAAAACACATGAATTTCTCAATTGAATTGTTAAGATATAATGGAATTTTACTCTAGTGTTTTGTATTCATCAAAATCCATTAGGGGGTCAACAATCTCCCCCTTTTTGATGATGACAAAACACTGAGTATATGCAAAATTTGAAATTTAAACATATACACAGTATTGATCAGATATACAAGTATAATGTTTTGATTTGAACTAGATACAATGTGCATCACTCAAATTTCCTTGTGCATAGAATTGTTCTTAAATGATTTTATCATATGAACTGAATTTGAATCAAGTTAGAATGAAATATTGATGCTGAAGATAATTGAAAGCTAGATTCTTTTTGACTCCCCCTTTCTTTTCCAGAAGGGCAATTATCTTAAAAATCAATATTCTTCAATAACCATATCCCTTACAATATTGATACCACCACTCCCCTTTTTGTCATCAACAATGAAGGGGACAAATTATCCTTAGGTGCTTAAGACTCAATTTATAGTAGAATTCAGCATTCATTTTACTCCCCCTTTGATATTCAGGTTGTGCTCCCCCTGTTTCATATGCTTTGATAAGTTGTGCCAAATTTAAATACTTAATGTATGTTTTGAGATTCTTATGACACATCAAGAGGCACATTCATATTCACAGAAACACATCCACAGAAATGGCAATGTACACACATTTTTCAAAAAGGGATTGTAATCATGTATCATTGTGAGATTTTGAAGTCATTACATAGTCAAAAAGAAGAAATCATTACAAGTATTGATTTCTAATACAAAAGTGTTTCAAAATGGCCTAGGATTTACAAAAAGAAGATCCTACTGGATATCCATCATCGGCGTCGTTCCTCATGGTGCCTACCAGTTGTACTTTGTGCATAAGCCTTACAGGCTGCATCTATGAAACCATTGATAGAATCCATGAGGGTCCTTAAAGTGATCTCCCTGTGACTTGTGGAAACCTGCCACAAGTGCTTCAAACTCTAAGGTTGCCATCTCAATTCTGGCCTCTAAGTTGGGCAACTAAGGTGCCCACATTGCCATCTGGCTTTGTCAATTCTTTGAGGCTCTTGGAAATGGCCTTCAAGCTGTCCTTGAGCTCTAATGATCTGCAGGTTTCGGTGGCAACCCACCCCAATTATTTGTTGCTCTTGGGCTTCAATTTGAGCTTTAATATCTTTCAGCTCTTGTCTGATGGGGGCCAGCTCCGCAGTCATCATGGATCTCATCTCCTCCCTCATCTGCTGACAAATGACAGATGCTAAGGTGTGCATCTGCTCCTCTGATAGGAAGGAGGTCCCACTGACTGGAGGAGGTGGTGGCATGGATGTGGAAGGTCCAGCTGAGCTGGAGGGAATATCAGGGATGTCCATGTGGCTAGGTGGAGGAGAGTGATGGGTCAGACTCATGATGTGGGATTTCAGGCTCTATGGTTTGTGCTTTTCTTTTTGGAACCTTGACCCACGACCCATCTATCTTGTGAAATTCCATTCTTCTCATTGAGCCCTCATTGTAATAGTCAGTGTTTCTTAGGGCCTTTGCAGGTTCATTTGGTGGTATGGGAACCTTGAAGTGTTTAAATATTAAGATAAAGATCATGCCATAGGGTATACTAAACCTGGAATACCTATGACATTGGGCAATGTAATTTAGCATGAGTCTAGGGAGGTTTAGGGGGATCCCTTGTAGGATATGGTGCATTATAACTAAATCTCGCTCCGAAACAAATCGAAGCGACCGGTTTTAGGGAATAGGACCCGATTGACAATGCTTAAAAGAAGTCTCATTTCTGCATTTAGGTCCTGGGAGTAGACAACATCAAGAGGGCCGCAGTCCTCTCTTCCTAGAATCAAGTTTAGGGCTATTTTCCTTTGGGGATGTGAGGTCGGTGCCTCACCGTCCTTAGGAATTTGTAGGACAGTGGATAGGACATCCTCATTAATTTCTACCAATGTCCCTCGGACATATGCAGTGTACCTAAGTCCCCTAAGGCCATATCACTAAACATTTCTCTAACAAGGCCGGGGTAGGTCGAGGTTTTGAGGGTGCAAAGGTGCTCCCACCCTTGGGCTCGGAGTCTCTCTCCAATAGAGAACCCCTCATGATCTAGAAAGGAAAAATCGATGTACCTACCAGTCGTGACTGTGCGATTTGCACAGAAAATCGTCGTGGTTGGCGGAGCAACCGGAGGAGAAGGCGCGGAGGGTTCTTCCCGCCGTTCCTCACCGTCGCCCGCTACTCTAGGTCGCCTCCCACGGGTTGTCCTAGCTTTCTTTGGTGCCATGGATGCTAGAGTTTGCGAATTAGGGCAAATGGAAGCTAGGTTTTGAGGTTGAGAGCAAATGGAGGCTAGGGCTTTCCGTTTTGGTCGAGAATGAGGGAGAAAGCTCGAGTCAGCTCGAGCGATTTCGACCTATTTAAAAAGTCCTCATTCGGTCCCCGAGACGTCTCGGCGACTAAGGCGAGACGTCTCCCCCTGGGGGGACGTCTCGGCGACTTGCCAGAGACGTCTCCGGCACAAAAAAAATTTCAGACTGCATTTCCAAAATTTTTGTTTAATCACCCTAATCAATCATGATTTCTTTTGATAAACACAGAGTGAATTTGTTTGTGATCCTCCCCCTTAATATTACATCTTATAATGATTTGATAATGATTTTTAACTTATTAATGTTGAAATGAGGAATGTTTGACCAAATTTCGAATACCCATGATATAGGCTCTGAAAATATCTCTATGAAGAGTCCAAGGGAGGGTAACCATCCTCCGGAAAGTCAAGCAGTTCGTCATTTAGCTTAGATGAATTTATGTTTTCACTTATGTTTGCCTTGAGGTGGATTACTAGTTCGAGTAGCAAAGCAATGCAATACAAGTTCAATTCATTTGCTAGGATCATACAAGCTCAAAGCATTCCTTAAGAAATTGAATCTATCTTTACAAAGGGGCTTTGTAAAGATATCAGCTAATTGATTTTCAGTACATACATATTCAATCACCAATATCATTTTTCAGCACATGATCCCTAATAAAATGATGCCTAATCTCTATATGCTTTGACTTAGAGTGTTGGACAGGATTTTTTGTTAAGTTGATTGCACTTGTATTATCACACTTAATTGGTATATTGTCCATTTTAATACCGAAGTCTTCAAGTTGTTGCTTAATCCAAAGAACTTGGGCACAACAGCTTCCGGCTGCAATGTACTCAGCTTCAGCTGTGGACAAGGCAACTGAATTTTGTTTCTTGCTAAACCAAGAAACCAAGTTGGCACCCAAGAATTGACATGTGCCACTTGTGCTTTTTCTGTCGAGTTTGCACCCGGCAAAATCAGCATCGGAATATGCAATTAAGTTTATATCAGATTGTTTAGAGTACCATAAGCCTACATTAGATGTCCCTACTAGATATCTAAAAATTCTTTTAACAGCTTGCAAGTGTGATTCCTTAGGACATGCTTGGTATCTACCACACATACAAACACTGAATAATATATCTGGTCTACTAGCAGTAAGGTAAAGTAAAGAGCCTATCATACCTCTGTACAATTTGCAGTCTATACTTTTACCTTTTTCATCTTTGTCAAGCTTGCAACTTGAGCCCATGGGTGTGCTGATTTCTTTTGCATCCTTCATCTTGAATTTCTCCAACATTTCTTTGATATACTTGGACTGACTGATGAAGATGCCTTCCTCTGATTGTTTATTTGCAGCCCAAGGAAGAAGTTGAGCTCACCCATCATGCTCATTTCAAATTCTCCCTGCATAAGCCTGGCAAATTCTTGACAAAGACTATCATTAGTAGCACCAAAAATTATATCATCCACATAAATTTGTACAAGCAATAAGTCATTTCCTTTTCTTTTAATAAAGAGGTTTTGTCCACATTTCCTCTCTTAAATTTGTTCTTAATTAGAAAATTACTTAATCTTTCATACCATGCCCTAGGAGCTTGCTTAAGTCCATACAATGCATTATGCAATTTATACACATAATCTGGATGTAAGTGATTTTCAAAACCTGGAGGTTGTCCTACATAAACTTCCTCCATTATATAGCCATTTAAGAATGCACTTTTTACATCCATTTGATAGAGTTTAAAATCCATGAAGCATGCATATGCTAAAAGCAGTCTAATAGCCTCTAATCTAGCAACAGGAGCAAAAGTTTCATCAAAATCTATTCCTTCCTCCTGATTATATCCTTTGGCCACTAGCCTAGCTTTGTTTCTTAATACTATTCCATCTTCATCTAGTTTATTTCTATACACCCACTTGGTGCCTATAATTGAAACATTAGGGGGTCTTTTTATTAGAGTCCAAACTTCATTTCTTTCAAATTGGTTTAATTCCTCTTGCATAGCATTCATCCAATTATCATCTTTTTCAGCTTCTTCTAGTGATTTAGGCTCTATTTGTGAAACGAAAGCAAGATAATTACTAGTGTTTCTTAAAGAGGATCTAGTTCTTATACCTTGTGAAGGATCACCAAGGATTAGATCCTTTGGATGACCATGTGCATACCTCCATTCTTTAGGAAGATCTTGATTTTTTGATGGAGGTTGACCTTCTTCATCTTGCTGATTTGTATCTTCCTTGACCTCATCCTCATGTTGTTTGTCTTGTATGGAGAATTCCTTCATTCGGTCTTCAAGTATACCTGCATCACCATCTTCTTCTTTTCTAGAAGAATCTCCATTAGTTTCATCAAAAACAACGTGAATAGATTCTTCAACAACGAGAGTTCTCTTGTTGAAGACCCTGTATGCTCTACTAGATGAGGAATAACCTAAGAAGATCCCCTCATCTGATTTAGCACTAAATTTACTGAGATTGTCCTTTCCATTGTTTAAAATAAAGCATCGACAACCGAAAATATGAAAATAACTTATATTTGGTTTCTTACTTTTTATCAACTCATAAGGTGTTTTCTTTAAGATGGATCTAACTAAAGCACGATTTAAAATATAACATGAGGTATTTATTGCTTCAGCCCAAAAATACTTTGGTAGATCCGATTCGCACAACATGGTACGAGCCATATCTGCTAGTGTGCGATTCTTCCTTTCTACCACCCCCGTTTTGTTGAGGTGTCCTAGGTGCCGAGAAGTTGTGATTGATACCATTTTCTTCACAAAATTTTTCAAAATACTGATTTTCAAACTCGGTACCATGATCACTCCTAATTGCTTTTAGTTTAAGATTGAGTTCATTCGAAACTCTATTATGAAACTTAATAAAAGCGGGAAAGGACTCATCTTTATGTGCAAGAAATGAAACCCATGTAAAACGTGAAAAATCATCAACAATTACAAGACCAAATTTCTTACCCCCTAGACTAGCAGTTCTAGTGGGTCCAAACAAATCCATGTGAATTAGTTCTAAGGGTTTTGATGTTGAAACTATGTTTTTAGACTTAAAGGAACTTCTTGTTTGTTTCCCTAATTGACATGCAGCACAAATTTTATTCTTTTCAAAGTCTATTTTTGGTAGCCCTTTGACTAGATCCTTTGTAATTAATTTAGAGATTAAATCCATGCTAGCATGCCCTAACCTACGATGCCAGAACCAACTAGTCTCATTGACTTTGGGATTCATGGCTACAAGACATTGGCCATCCTTCATGGTGAGATCATCAAGATCTACCATGTAAACATTTCCATGCCTATGTCCTGTGAGTATGATCTCATTATCAATTGGACTACTAATTATGCATAGTGACGATTCAAATGACACTTTAAAGCCCTTGTCACAAAATTGACTTATACTTAATAAATTATGTTTTAGTCCATTAACTAACAATACATTATCAATAAATGAGGAGGGTGATATGGAGATTTTACCAACACCAATAATTCGTCCTTTAGCATTGTCTCCAAATGTGACTAATCCTCCTTCTTTTGATTCCAAGGTGACGAGGAGACTCTTGTCACCGGTCATATGCCTTGAGCAACCGCTATCAAGATACCACATTCTCTTTTTATTTCCGGCTGCAAGGCATACCTGCAAAATGATCATGTGAAGCTCTTAGGTACCCAAGTTTTCTTGGGTCCTTCGTGGTTAGTGTGGTTGGTTCCCTTAGGCACCCATACTTTAGTTATGTTTTTGGCTTTCACAAATGTACTCTTGTTAGTTTGGATTTTTCTTTGAATACAAGAGTAGGCTTTATGTCCATTCTTTCCACAATGAAAACATGTAGGTTTTTCAGTTTTTACATCTTTTACTTTTACAAAGAAATTCTTTAGATACTTTTGTTGTTTATTAGTTTTATATCCTAATCCGGCTTTATTGAAAACAGCTCTTTGATTTGAAAGAATGAGATTTAATTTTTTAGAGCTTTGTGTGAATTTTTCAACAATTGGTTTGTACTTATGTACCTCATTCTTGAGATTCAAATTTTCTTTAACTAGTTCTTCCTTATCTTTTTTAAGAAATTCAACATTTTGTGCAAGTGAGGTATTATTATCGAATAGGGATTTTACTTGTAGATTTAATTCCTTAATTAGTGTATTTGCCTTTTCATTTTCAATGTTAAGTTTTGAGTTTTTGATTTCTAGGTCAATAGTGTTAATATTTTTAATGCTCTCCTTTTTATTTAATAGATTTTCAATATCTTCCTTTAGTTTTTGATTAGAGGCTTTTAATTCTTTATTCTTTGCTCCTAACATACCACAATCACCCATAAGTTCTTGAAAAGCCTCATATAATTCTTCTAAAGTAAAATTTATAGTTGGGTTTTGACATACCTCATCGTCTTCAAACGCCATGAAGCACAAATTGGCGGTCTCTTCCTTTTCTTCCTCGGAGGATGATGTGTCACTATCATCCCATGTTGCCTTTAACGCCTTCTTCTTCTCCTTTCCAAAATACTTCTTTTGTTGAGGGCATTTGGAACGAACGTGTCCCGGTCTCTTGCAATCATAGCATATGATTGGGTCTCTTTCTTTTTCCTTTTCTTTTTCCCAATCATTTCTCCCTCCAAATTTCTTTCTTGGGAAAGGTTTCTTTCTTCTCATGAATTTCTTAAATTTTCTTACTATCAAGCCCAAGTCCTCATCTTGGCTTTCTTCTTCACTCTCACTACTCTCTTCTTCACACACACTTGAAGTAGCTTTGAGTGCGATTGTCCTTTTCTTCGGCAACTCTTCTTCATGTTGCTTCATTGTGAGCTCATGCGTCATCAATAAGCCCAGTAGTTGTTCTAATCCCAAAGTGTTGAGGTCTTTGGCTTCTACGATTGCCGTGACCTTTGCTTCCCATGCTTTCGGCAAAGACCTGAGAATTTTACTCACAAGTTCCGGGTTAGTATAAGATTTACCCAAACTCTTTAGACCATTAATTATATCGGTAAAGCGAGTAAACATGCATGTGATGGTTTCATTAGGTTCCATCTTAAACAATTCATATTTGTGAACTAGAATGTTCACTTTGGACTCTTTGACTTGATTTGTACCCTCATGGGTAACTTCAAGCCTATCCCATATTTCCTTGGCGGAACTACATGTAGAGACTCTATTGAACTCATTTACATCTAAAGAACAAAATAGTGAGTTCATGGCTCTAGAATTGAGTTGAGCCATCCTATCATCATTCTCATCCCAATCCTCCTCAGGTTTGGGAACTCGAATGCCATTAACCACATGTGATGGTCCTTGTGGTCCCTTGACTATAACCCTCCACAAGGCATAGTCTTGTGCTTGAATGAAGATTTTCATTCTAATCTTCCAATAGGTATAATTTGTCCCATTGAAGAGTGGAGGTCTATTGGTTGCTTGCCCCTCGGCAGGAACATTGTTAAAGGGTGTTCCCATCTAGATCTTTGGCTAAGACGGTTAGGTCTTTCAAGAAATACACAGAGCACCTGCTCTGATACCACTTGTTGCCCAGAGATGGTCACCCAAGAGGGGGGTGAATTGGGTGTTTTAAAACTCTTCGGCTAATTAAAATTAAAACACACAAATATATGAAATAAGGTAATGATAGTGGGATGAGAAGACACAATCACAAACACACGGTTTTATAGTGGTTCGGAGCTTCCACCGCTCCTACATCCACTCCCCAAAGCGCCTTTGGGTATTTCCACTATAATCCAAGATTACAGTACGGTAGTTTTGCGAGTTTACTACCCAACTCGTTGTTTTACACCGGGCTCACAACAAACCCTAAACCCCCAATTTCTCTTAGGCTTGGGACGCCTTTCCCTTGTTCCAAGTCCCTTGACTTGAACAAGCACTACAATCAAAGAGTTTACAAAAGAGAATAAAAGCTCTAAAAAGCAAATATATCAATTATGAACAATTTAACCCAGAAGAATCTTTTTGCCGTTGGAAGCGTGGGAGATGTTGATTCTTCCGATGTGGAGTGCGTAGGATCGAGTGTGAGCTTTGAATCCCAAGCGCACGAGAGCGGTTGAGCTTGAAATCACAAGAGAACCTTGAATGCACTTGATTTCTACACTTTAATGCTCTCACTCTCTTGAACTTTTCTCTCTTGAATAATTTTGCTTTTGGGTTGGTGAAGAGTTGTTGAGAACTACTTAAGAGGTCCCTTTTATAGCCCAAAAAGCAAATATAGCCGTTAGAAACAAAAAGAGAAGGATTTGAAATTCAAACCAAACCTGAAAAGCTGTCAGTCGCGTCCCAGGCGCTCCGGGGACGTCTCTGCTACAGCGAGAGACGTCTCGCCTACAGGATTTTTACTTTTTACTTTATCTGGGGTCGACTCGGCACTTTACGGGGACGTCTCGGCTTGTCTGCACTTTTTGAGTGGGGACGACTCCGCTTGTTTGGGGACGACTCCGCTTCTTTATCTTTGAAAAATATGTCCTCTGGAATTTCCTGAGAGAGTCGACTCCACTCTTTCAGGGGACGTCTCGGCTTGTCTGCACTTTTATGCATGGGGACGTCTCCGCTATCTCAGGGTCGACTCCGCTTCCTTATCACCGCAGAAACCATTCTCTGGAAAACCCTGAGAGAGCCGTCTCCGCCATCTTGGGGACGACTCGGGAAGTCTCCTTTTTGCTTGCGGGGACGACTCCGCGTACAGCGGGGACGTCTCGCGCATATCCCTTGAAAAACGTCTTTCTGCCGCCACTGAGAGAGTCGACTCCGCTACTGAGAGAGTCGACTCCGCTAACGCGGGGACGACTCGGCAGGTGTCGGGGACGTCTCCAAGTGTGCCAGTTCTTCCTGTTTGTGCCAGAGACGTCTCTGAAACTATCAGGAGACGTCTCGGCTGTCCCTGAACTTTTTCTTTAGCTCAAAATATTCTTCAATAAATTCATAAAAATTATGGGAACTTGCCTAGACATTTCTTAACAATATTCTAAGTAAAACACATGAATTTCTCAATTGAATTGTTAAGATATAATGGAATTTTACTCTAGTATTTTGTATTCATCAAAATCCATTAGGGGGTCAACAATACGTTGAAGTGGTAAGGGTAAAATTGGAAAGAAATCAAAAGTTAATGGCATAACAGTAGATATGTTGAAGTGTTAGGGGCAAAATGAAAATTTAATAATATTAAACAAAGGGTGAATAGTGCTTTGATGTGATTTAAAGAGGGGTTTGCTGTGGCTTTTGGAATGAAACCGAGAGACAGAGAGGGGGAGTCTCAGGCGTGAAACAGAGAGGAAAGAAAGAAAGAAAAAGAGAAGAAGAAGAAGAAGAAAGAAGAAGAGGAAGGGGATTCGAGGAGGAAAGGGATCCCGGTTGTACTTCCAGCTGAAGGAAAAAGTGTAGATCTCCTTCTCCTCTACGCAAGGACCTCAATTTCCGAAAAAAAAGGTAAATATCCATCTCTATCTAGTCTTTTGATGACATTAGACTATACAAAGAATGGATGTAGTCTAGAGGGGTCGGATAAGGGTTGTAGAGGTGGTTAAAAGAGGAAGAATCGGATTTCGACAAATTTTTTCGGTACTACGGAAAAACTGTGTCGAAGTCCTAACTTCGGTGAATTATTTTGGAGGTCAATCGGCCTCCGATGGTGATGCATGTTACCTTTTTGGAATTCCCTATGAGTGTAAAATGTTAGATAAAAATTTCATCAAATTTGGAGTCTGGAAAATGGATCAAACCCGGGATGAAGTAACCGGCTGTCGGTCCGGGTTACTGTTTATCCGGGTGGAAAAATAGAAAATTTTATGCTATAATAGGGTATTAAGCCTAGATTAAGCTAAGGAGACCTTGTACTCATGCAAGAGAGTCCCTAATACACATAAATGGTGAGTTAATTAATAGAAAAAGAAAAAGAGAAAGAAAAGAAAAGATTTAGGGAACGGGGGAGTTGAATCAATTAAAGTTTCCTATATTATAATTGGCACGTAGATTATGGCCCTTGATACAAAACTAAATGTATTGTAAATGCATGTATCAGTTGGGCAAGAAGCTAGGGAACAAGAGGAAGAAGTTTTTCACTGCCTGCTGTAGATTTTTGGAGGCGTATCAGGGCTGTGCCGGATTGACAGGTGAGTGGGAGTTATGTACTTTGCACCATGAGCATCCTTAATTCATTTTCATGAATGTCGCCAAGTGTGAATTGATTTCACTTGAGCATATTGATTGATATTGTAGTAGATTCTTTTATAATCTTGATTTCCTATGCTTGATTATTATGTACATGTATTTGAGAGAACATTGAGAGGAATTACGAGGGGTTGATGAGTAATCAAATTGATTCCGAATTGTGAAATGATTTCTTTTGTAAATTGATTTCATTTTCTCTATTTCAAAGATTTGTAGAGCCTTTTTAGTGGTATATTGAGTTGTATTGCACTTCCTTGACCCTCACTCCTAACCCTGATGTTAGTTTATGATTGGGTCATGATCGAGTGAGTGGTAGTCTTGATCATACTCCTTTTTAGTAGAGTATTGGCAGGGTGCATTATGGCATTTATGCATGGCTTGGCAGTATCTGTAGGACACCTATAGTCGATGAGGGTTGAACATCGGCCTGTGTGCACATAGTAGCCTTCTGGGTGGGCGGAGCCCAGTCCCTTCCTAGGGGGACACGGCCCTAGGCGTAGGATCGGCCGGTCCTACAACTTATATTCTGCTTGCCGCCGGGCATAGTAAGACCCCGCGAGGTGCAGTATGGTTTTCCGCGGATGTAGAATTTCCGCGAGGTACCGTTTAGTATATAGATGTGAGATGGATTTCTGTTCTGGATACTGTCCAGCATTTACATTATCAGTATGGTGTCTTATCCTGCATATGCATGTGACAGCGGGGAGTTGTTGCTGGTTCGCCTGGGGCGTAAAACCCACCTTCCGACAGCTGTCTAGCATTTACATTATCGATATGGTGTCTTATCCTGCATGTGCATGTGACAGTAGGAAGTTGTTGCTGGTTCGCCTGGGGCGTAAAACCCACCTCCCGACAGCTGTCTAGTGATGATTTACATATTGGTGTGGTGTCATATTCGATGTATTTATATGGCAGTAGGGAGTTGTTGTGGTTCGCCTGGGGCGTAAGACCCACCTCCCGATAGCTATTTGTCGATGATTCAGCATATTGACACCTGATTTGTATGTTCCAGCATTATGATCTATTGAGCATATTCATGAGTAGCATATATGTTTACTTGATTATTCCATATATGCTTCAGATGAGTTGATATTGATTGTGGTGATATTGATGACTTACTCCATATTCTCTATGTTGAGATCATGTTCATCTTGTTATTGATCTTGAGATTTCACCTCGAGCCATGATTATATCTTGTCTCATGTGCATAGTACTCTCTACTCCACTCACTGAGTATTCATATACTCACTCCCCAGTTTGGTGTTTTTGATTGCAGGGCAGGTATTGTATAGAGAGGAGCAGGATTAGTGGTTGCCTGCTAGCTGTGCCGCTCCATAGTATAGTATAGTATAATGTAGATAAAGGTTTATATATTTTGGTGTATTATAAACCTTCTATTGTATATAGTGTATAGTTACAGTCATAGATCCTGTTGTGGATATGGGTTTGACCATGGATGGAATGGGAACCAGATTTTTATACAGATGAGTTATATGCCTGAGATAATGTATTGATATATATTGTCTAGGTTCATTATGTGACAGATTATGTGATTACTGCTCTGACAGGTAGTGTTGTTGTATGTATTGAGATAATCCTGACAGGTCACTATAGAAAAAGTGATCATTTTGTGCATGTATCATGCCAAATTTTTCAAGATTTATTGATGATTGATAGGTAGTAGGGTTCTACGCGGTGGCTGGTGGCCTTATGCCTACCTGCACCCTAGGACCGTCGCGGCGGCCCGCCGAGAACGGGGCGGGGGTCGTGACAAAAGGTGGTATCAGAGCATAGGTTAAGAAGAGTCCTGTCAGAGCAATAGGATGAGTCAGGATTAAGTATAGGATTATACTATGGAGCATAGGGTTTTTCTGTATGTTAATTTATGAGTCATTTATAATTCAGTAAAATATATTTGGGGATAAGACTTAAGAGTTCTTTTTTTTTATTCTTTTAGAGACATATAAAGAATACCTCCAAGGAGAGGATCTGCTCGTCTTGGGAAGAGGATGGAGCCAGATATAGCATTGGATGCGGGTTTTGCACATGTCGAGCCCCAAAGAGAAAAATCTCCTCCTGCTGATAGACGGAGGGTTAATGATCAAGGAGAGGTAGGAAGTAGAGATGCATTGATGGAACAGTTACTGGCGGAGAATCAGGCTCTGAGAGAGCAGATTGCTCGGAGGAAATCTCCTGCCTCGTCAGTAGTATCCATCCCACCTCCTGTACCTGTGCCAAGAAGTTTGGCCAGGCGGGCTCTAGATGATGAGGGGATAGTATAGAAGCGAAGTATGTGTATCCTACCTGTGTGGTAGAGATAGAAGGTAAAACACTCCCAATTTATTTGATTCCCAATACCACACCGAGCAGAATATGAAGAGTAGATACACTCACCCCTTTGAGTAATCAAGTAATTTACTCTTTTAAATTCGAGAACGAATTTTATATAAGGAGGGGAGGATGTAATAACCCCAAAATTTTTTTTATATAAAAAGGGATAGAATAGTCCTTTAAAATTGATATAAGGGGTAAAATTGGAAGGAATCAAAAGATAATGGCATAGTTGTAGATACGTTGAAGTGGTAAGGGTAAAATTGGAAAGAAATCAAAAGTTAATGGCATAACAGTAGATATGTTGAAGTGTTAGGGGCAAAATGAGAATTTAATAATATTAAACAAAGGGTGAATAGTGCTTTGATGTGATTTAAAGAGGGGTTTGCTGTGGCTTTTGGAATGAAACCGAGAGACAGAGAGGGGGAGTCTTAGGCGTGAAACAGAGAGGAAAGAAAGAAAGAAAAAGAGAAGAAGAAGAAGAAGAAGAAAGAAGAAGAGGAAGGGGATTCGAGGAGGAAAGGGATCCCGGTTGCACTTCCAGCTGAAGGAAAAAGTGTAGATCTCCTTCTCCTCTACGCAAGGACCTCGATTTCCAAAAAAAAAGATAAATATCCATCTCTATCTAGTCTTTTGATGACATTAGGCTATACAAAGGGTGGATGTAGTCTAGAGGGGTCGGATAAGGGTTGTAGAGGTGGTTAAAAGAGGAAGAATCGGATTTCGACAAATTTTTCCGGCACTACGGAAAAACTGTGTCGAAGTCCTAACTTCGGTGAATTATTTTGGAGGCCAATCGGCCTCCGATGGTGATGCATATTACCTTTTTGGAATTTTCTATGAGTTTAAAATGTTAGGTAAAAATTTCATCAAATTTGGAGTCTGGAAAGTGGATCAAACCCGGGATGAAGTAACCGGCTGTCGGTCCGGGTTACTGTTCATCCGGGTGGAAAAATAGGGAATTTTATGCTATAATAGGGTATTAAGCCTAGATTAAGCTAAGGGGACCTTGTACTCATGCAAGAGAGTCCCTAATACACATAAATGGTGAGTTAATTAATAGAAAAAGAAAAAGAGAAAGAAAAAAAAAGATTTAGGGAACGGGGGAGTTGAATCAATTAAAGTTTCCTATATTATAATTGGCACGTAGATTATGGCCCTTGATACAAAACTAAATGTATTGTAAATGCATGTATCAGTTGGGCAAGAAGCTAGGGAATAAGAGGAAGAAGTTCTCCACTGCCTGCTGTAGATTTTTGGAGGCGTATCAGGGCTGTGCCGGATTGACAGGTGAGTGGGAGTCATGTACTTTGCACCATGAGCATCCTTAATTCATTTTCATGAATGTCGCCAAGTGTGAATTGATTCCACTTGAGCATATTGATTGATATTGTAGTAGATTCCTCTATAATCTTGATTCCCTATGCTTGATTATTATGTACATGCATTTGAGAGAACATTGAGAGGAATTACGAGGGGTTGATGAGTAATCAAATTGATTCCGAATTGTGAAATGATTTCTTTTGTAAATTGATTTCATTTTCTCTATTTCAAAGATTTGTAGAGCCTTTTTAGTGGTATATTGAGTTGTATTGCACTTCCTTGACCCTCACTCCTAACCCTGATGTTAGTTTATGATTGGGTCATGATCGAGTGAGTGGTAGTCTTGATCATACTCCTTTTTAGTAGAGTATTGGGAGGGTGCATTATGGCATTTATGCATGGCTTGGCAGTATCTGCAGGACACCTATAGTCGATGAGGGTTAAACATCGGCCTGTGTGCACATAGTAGCCTTCTGGGTGGGCGGAGCCCAGTCCCTTCCTAGGGGGGACATGGCCCTAGGCGTAGGATCCGCCGGTCCTACGACTTATATTCTGCTTGCCGCCGGGCATAGTAAGACCCCGCGAGGTGCAGTATGGCTTTCCGCGGATGTAGAATTCCCGCGAGGTGCCGTTTAGTATATAGATGTGAGATGGATTTCTGTTCTGGATACTGGCCAGCATTTACATTATCAGTATGGTGTCTTATCCTGCATATGCATGTGACAGCGGAGAGTTGTTGCTGGTTCGCCTGGGGCGTAAAACCCACCTCCCGACAGCTGTCTAGTATTTATATTATCGATATGGTGTCTTATCCTGCATATGCATGTGACAGTAGGGAGTTGTTGCTGGTTCGCCTGGGGCGTAAAACCTACCTCCCGACAGCTGTCTAGTGATGATTTACATATTGGTGTGGTGTCATATTCGATGTATTTATATGGCAGTAGGGAGTTGTTATGGTTCTCCTGGGGCGTAAGACCCACCTCCCGATAGCTATTTGTCGATGATTCAGCATATTGACACCTGATTTGTATGTTCCAGCATTATGATCTATTGAGCATATTCATGAGTAGTATATATGTTTACTTGATTATTCCATATATGCTTCAGATGAGTTGATATTGATTGTGGTGATATTGATGACTTACTCCATATTCTCTATGTTGAGATCATGTTTATCTTGTTATTGATCTTGAGATTTCACCTCGAGCCATGATTATATCTTGTCTCATGTGCATAGTACTCTCTACTCCACTCACTGAGTATTCATATACTCACTCCCCAGTTTGGTGTTTTTGATTGCAGGGCAGGTATTGTATAGAGAGGAGCAGGATTAGTGGTTGCCTACTAGCTATGCCGCTCCATAGTATAGTATAGTATAATGTAGATGAAGGTTTATATATTTTGGTATATTATAAACCTTCTATTGTATATAGTGTATAGTTACAGTCATAGATCCTGTTGTGGATATGGGTTTGACCATGGATGGAATGGGAACCAGATTTTTATACAGATGAGTTATATGCCTGAGATGATGTATTGATATATATTGTCCAGGTTCATTATGTGACAGATTATGTGTACTGCTCTGACAGGTAGTATTGTTGCATGTATTGAGATAATCCTGACAGGTCACTATAGGAAAAGTGATCATTTTGTGCATGTATCATGCCAAATTTTTCAAGATTTATTGATGATTGATAGGTAGTAGGGTTCTACGCGGTGGCTGGTAGCCTTATGCCTACCCGCACCCTAGGACTGTCGCGGCGGCCCGCCGGGAACGGGGCGGGGGTCGTGACACCCCCCCCTTTCCTTCACGGGCCGACTCATCGGTCCCAAACCACCTACACACCCCTCAGGGCCCAACCTCACTCTGGCCCGCCCACCCTGTTTTCTCTGCTGCGGGCCCTGACCCGCAGGCCTTTTGGGCCCAATTTCCTCTCTTCCGCAAGCCCAACCAAGTTGCTATGATCAGATCCAATTGGAGCCGTTTCGAGAGTCCATCGGCTGCAACCACGCCCCGATCGTCGCCCCAGTCCACGAGTACACGATTCTGATTGACTGCATCCGCCACAGGTAACAGGTTCTTCTTTCTTTTGGGCTTGTTTATCTAATTATGTTCTAGTTCTCTTGCATGTAGTCCTATTTTGAAAAATTACTTTCCTGTCAAACTGCAAAACCTAGAACATCTACTACCACACCCATCCTACTTACCCTTTAAATCTAGATATTAAATTAGCACACCTTAGCAACAGGATAATTCTCAACATCCGTCGATCAGATTACTTTAAGATTAGAACGACTGTAATACGTGTTTGCAACCTAACTTCTTACGGTGACTAATTTCCTACTTCAATTCTGAAATAACCAAAGTACAAATTAGTAACATTTAATTTTAAGTTATTTTTATGAAAATTTGCTGATTTCCGAATTCATAGTAGGTTGCATTAGTAGGTTGTCCTGCATTGCATTTGGTAAGGGTTCATTAGTAGCACTGCATGTCACATCACCAACTAGAGTAGTCCCTGCATGCCAACCCGTAGTGGTAGAGAGTACTTACTCACTGACTCTCAGAGTCCCTGCATGACTCACTGACCAAGATGAATTCAAACGAGAGATCCGTGCTCTAGTGCAACACCCTAGGACTCCTGAACCGTCAAACCCAATCGCAGCTTATCCCGAGCTTGGTTTGACTACACCACCTGTAGCTTTTTCCCATCCTCCTAGGAACCAACTTTCTCCTGATCACCAACGCGACCTTGACGAGCGACTACTTCGTACCGTACGAGTAGATGCCCCCACATTTGCTGGTCAATTAGAATCGAGTGTGTACCTTGATTGGAGAGCAGCCATGGATAACTATTTTGAGTGGTACGAAATGACTGATGATAAAAAAGTACGATTCACTAAAATGAAGCTTATTGGGCAAGCTTACTGGTACTGGCATAACGTTGAACATATGCGTGAGACCTAGAGGCCTCTTCGTATCACCACCTGGGAGGATATGAAAGAAAAACTGAATGAGAAGTATCTGTCATTCTCTTACCGACAACGCCTTATGGATAGGTGGCAGAAACTAACTCAAGGGACTTCAACCATTGCCGATTACATTGCACGATTTGAGGAGTTTCACATGAGGTGCAGTGTAATCGAAGAAGAAACTGTTACCCTTTCTAGGTTTCGGGCAGGACTCCGCAAGGAGATCCAAAAAGAATTAATCCTCCGAGAGATTACCACCCTTGGCCAAGCATATTAGTTGGCTCAAGATGTGGATAGTTTCTTACGAATCCCTGCAGTGAGGCGTACCGACTCTCGGTCCATACCCCCAGGAGCCCGATCTAATCAAAGCTATTTTCTGCAATCCAGACCATTTTCCAACCATCCTAATCAGCCCGGCTCTTGCCAAGCACCGACTAGGCCGTTCCCGATGCGTGCTCAAAGTCCGTCAACTGATAAAGGAAAAGGCATACTAGATTCCAACCCGTCATTAAGAAGTCAAACCCAGTGTTTCAGGTGCCAAAAGTTTGGCCATATCGCGTCCCAATGTAATGCCAAGACAAGTTTATGAACCAAACATCGAGGATTTCATAGAAGACATTGGAGATGAACAGACCGGGTTAGAGTTTGTTCAGACTGAATCCCAAAATGAGCCCACTGATCGGAATGACCAAAACCCTAGGCTCCATGTAGTTAGGTGTACTCTAGCTCAAACCAAGACCGAACAAGATTGGTGTAGAACCTCCTTATTTTACACGTTTATTAAGATCAATGGTAAAACATGCAAAATCCTATTTGATAGCGGGAGTTGCATCAACGCCATTGCGTCTGGAGTTGTTTTCCGCCTCGGTCTGAAATCTACCCCTCATCCCAACCCATATAAGGTAGCCTGGGTAGATAAGACGTTCATCTCAGTGTCGAAAATATGCATTATCCCGATTCAATTTCTATCTTATAAAGACGAGATCTGGTGCGACTGCCTTCCGATGGACGTAGGTCAAGTCATTCTAGGAAAACCTTGGTTATATGATAGGGACGTCACCCTTCATGGTCGGTCGAATTCGTGTAGCTTTATGTTCCAGGGTCGAAAAATTATACTAAATTCATTGCCTCCTAGAGATCCCGCCCCTGAAAAGAAAGGTGCTACACCATCGAAAGATGAGTCACTTCACATCATTACTTCGAAAGAGGTAATGAAAGATATCGAACGCCAATCACCTGTGTTCGCTCTTGTGGCTAGAGTTATCAATGTGGAGTCAAATTCCGAGCATCCGGCCGCAGTAGTTCCCCTGTTGGAGGAGTTTCACTCTGTTTTTCCTAAGGATCTTCCAGATACACTCCCTTCGATGCGTGATATTCAGCACGTAATTGATCTCATTTCTGGAGCATCTTTGCCAAATCTTCCCCATCATAGGCTAAACCCAAACGAGCACACTGAACTGAAACGTCAAGTTGACGAACTCTTCACTCGAGGATATATTCGTGAGAGTTTGAGTCCCTGTGCTGTACCTGCACTCCTCACTTCCAAGAAAGATGGCTCTTGGAGGAAGTGCGTCGATAGCCGTGTTATCAATAAAATTACGGTTAAGTATCGTTTTCCCATTCCCAAGTTGGACGACCTTTTGGACTATATGTCTGGTGCTATAGTTTTTTCCAAGATCGACCTAAAGAGGGGGTACCACCAGATTCGGATTCGTCCTGAGGATGAATGAAAAACTGCCTTTAAAACCAAAGATGGACTCTACGAATGGCTAGTAATACTTTTCGGATTAACAAATGCTCCTAATACTTTTATGAGGGTGATAACACAGATCTTTCGACCTTTCTTGAATAAATTTATCGTTGTATATTTTGATGACATCCTCATCTATAGTCAAACTCAAGAGCTCCATCTCTCACACTTAAGGCAGGTTTGTGATGTCCTGCGGAGAGAAAGCTTCTTTGCAAACCCTAAGAAGTGTGCCTTCCTGACTGATCACGTCACTTTCTTAGGGTTCATAGTGTCTTCCAAGGGTGTCTCCGCTGATCCGAAAAAAGTAAGCGCGATAGTCGATTGGCCTGAGCCCAAGACCCTAGCAGAAGTACGTAGTTTTCATGGTCTGGCTACTTTCTATCATCGCTTCATTAGAAATTTTAGTTCGATAATGTCTTCCATTACAGATTGCATGAAGAAAGAAGACTTTATCTGGACTAAGTCGGCATCCCAAGCATTTAAAGAAATTAAGCAAAGGATGACCGAAGCACCTGTCTTGCGCCTCTCTGATTTCACTAAGGTATTCGAGGTCGCATGTGATGCCTCTAGCATTGGCATAGGTGGCGTGTTAAGCCAAGAAGGTCACCCTGTCGCGTTCTTTAGCGAAAAGTTAAGTGACGGCAGGTTGCATTATTCCACCTATGATAAGGAATTCTATGCGGTAGTGCAAACTTTACGACATTGGCGACACTACTTGCTACCGCAAGAATTTATCCTGTATTCCGACCATGAGATTTTAAAGTATCTCAATTCCCAAAAGAAACTGAACCTTCGACATGGCCGATGGATTGAGTTTCTGCAAGCCTATACTTTTGTACTGAAACATAAAGCTGGAGTTGAGAACAAGGCTGCTGATGCGCTCAGTCGACGGATCATTCTCCTATCCGTGATGAGCACTGAAGTAATTTGTTTTGAATAGATCAGGAAACAATATACCACCTATCCCGATTTTAGTGATGTATACCAGACCCTACGAGATGGAGTAGAGAGAGAACAAGATGATTTCTTTTTACAAGATGATTATCTTTTTCGCTTCGACCAATTGTGTATTTCTCGAACCTCATTGAGAGATTTTCTAGTATGGAAAATACACGCTGGAGGACTGTCTGGACATTTCGGGAGAGACAAAACCATTGAAATGGTGGAAAGACGTTTCTTCTGGCCGAGTCTCAAGAGAGAAGTGGCCAAAATTGTCGGTCAGTGTCGCACATGTCAACTAGCCAAACAATGTAAACAGAACACTGGTCTTTACTCTCCACTACCTGTTCCTGATTATCCGTGGCAAGATGTTAGCATGGATTTTGTGTTAGGGCTTCCACGTACCTCGACCAAACACGATTTCATTTTTGTAGTGGTGGACCGATTCTCTAAAATGGCTCATTTTCTTCCATGTTCTAAGACTTCCGATACTTCTAGGATTACGAAACTCTATTTTAACAAAGTCGTTAGACTCCATGGCCTCCCAAAATCTATTGTGTCCGATAGGGATATTAAATTTATGAGCTATTTTTGAAAAACTCTTTGGCACATAATGGGTACCAAATTAAAATTTTTCTTTGCCTATCATCCCCAAACTAATGGCCAGACAGAAGTTGTCACCCGAAGTCTAGGGAATCTTGTAAGATGTCTGCTAGGTGAGCATGCTAGGACTTGGGATCTCGTGTTACCAACCGCCGA
The DNA here is from genome assembly GCF_009389715.1 of Phoenix dactylifera. NCBI lineage: Eukaryota > Viridiplantae > Streptophyta > Magnoliopsida > Arecales > Arecaceae > Phoenix > Phoenix dactylifera. Next base: position 12,469,808 of record NC_052398.1, on the reverse strand, counting down.
GTTTGCATATAATATTTCGGTCAATAGGACCTTAGGCATGAGTCCTTTCGAAGTGGTAAATGGATATAAACCTAGGCAACCCATAGACTTGATTTTCATGTCTCATCAACATAGAGTCTCTGAGTCTGCACAATCATTTGCTTCACACCTGCATTCATTGCATCAGGAGATCAGCAAACATATTCACTCTAATAACTTAAAATATAAATCCCTTGCTGATTTGCACAGACGTTATAAATAATTGAATGTAGGCGATTATGTCATGGTAAGAATTAGACCTGAACGACTCCCTTTGGGAACGTTCAAAAAGTTGCAATCTCGGAGTGCGGGACCGTTCAAAGTTCTAAAGAAAATCAGTTCAAATGCTTATGTTGTAGATCTTCCTGAAGACTATGGGATTAGTGCGACATTTAATATTAAAGATTTAGTCCTTTACAAGAAGTCCACATTCATTCCTTCTGATCCTTTTGTTGATACACCCGTTGTTGTTGATCACCCTGACCCCGCACCTGCTATTGAGCCTCCATCTTCAAAGTTTCATGCATGCAGAGAACACATAGAACATATATTAGATAAGCAGGTTATTTCTACCAGGAGAGGAAGCTACCAACGTTACCTTGTTCGGTGGAAAGGTCGACCCGAATAAGATGTGACGTGGATTTCGCGAGCCGAGTTGTAGCGCCTTGATCCTGATCTTCTGGAGCAGTACGACAGCCGGCCAGATCTGCACTCGACGAGGTAGAGTTTTTTTCCATCCGAAAGGAGTTGATGGGGACATCAGCTAGGCCACCATTTTATTTGCATGTTTATTTTATTATTTTATTTCTGGGCTTATTTGTATTTTAGGGCTTATTTGTGGTTTATTTGTGTTATTTGTGGGCTTATTAGGATTTATTTCTGTGTAAGGGGGTTTATGCAAATTGTGTATTTGGGCCCTATATATAGAGAACTATTTTTATGATGAGATTTTTAATGAAGGATTAACAATTTTCCCCCACGTCTTCCCCTCCTCTCTTCCTCCTTCCCTTCTCCTTCTTCTCTTCTTCTTCCTCCTTCTCTTCTCCGTCTTCTTCTGCTTCCATTTTAAAGTTACAACACACGGCAATAATCTTAAGAGTGCATCGTCGCCGCTGCAGCCGTTGTTCTCGGATTTGGTTCGGCATCACTAGGGCAGCCTCTGCCCCACCCGATGTATTTTGAGAGCTGACGACATTTTGATGGAGATATCTGAAGTTTGGTCAAAGGATGCATCTTCTTTGGGATGAGGCATATCTATTAGGAGGCAAACAGACTAGTGGAATGGATAGTTTCCTTCATGGTTGATCATTTTGGTGGAGTTCTTTGGACTAGTGAGGTGCATATGCTAAAGGCTTTTCTTTTTTTTTTTGCTAAGGCAGGCAAGTCAAACTACACGAGAACGAACACACCCAAGAAAATCAGAAAATAGAATATCATGGAATGCTCTAGGCAAATCCTCTTTCCAGGTCCACAGGGTGCCACCGAAGTGATTGGCCGCATAAGTGGCCACCCAATCTGCAACACTATTGGCCTCCCTAAAGACGTGCTTGGCCTGAAAAGCCACCTCGTCTCCACCCATCGACCAGATATCCCAAAGAAGGGGATGGTCCCCACCCAGGCCACTCAGCCCCCCTGGATCAAACTTATCACTGTGACCGAGTCACCCTCTATGATAATAGAGTTGGCTTGCAGCACCCGTCGAGCATAGCGAATGCCCGCCCAAGCCGCTTGCAGCTCAGCTCTAGAAACAGTGGTGTCCGAAAGATGACAACCACCAGCCGCCACCATCCTCGAGCGTGAGTCCCTAATAACGAAACTTGCGCCCCCTCTGTGCTCTTCATCCAATACTGACTCGTCGAAGTTGACCTTAAGGAAGCTCGAGGGTGGGGGCTCTCAGGTGACGAACACCATCCGTGGCGCTATCTGAGCATAAGGAGAGTCCCAAATTTTTCGAGCTATCAAAGGCTCGCCTGCAGGGGTATGCTAAAAAAGCTTTGCTACCTGTGCTCGGCCCTGCTCCATCGCAAACCGCGGAGACAGGCTCCATTCACCAAAAGTTCGAGCATTCTGGCCAACCAGATTTGGTAGTCAATGCAGGTTGTTCCAAAAGCCATATGATGCAGCTAGGGGTTACTAGATAATCGTCGGATAGCCAGCACAAACTGGTCCCTCTGGCCATAGGCCTCTTATGGGAACCCGAATAACTGCCAGGTTCCGTTCGCCCACCCACACCGAAAGAGCATGTGGTCGACGGTCTCGTCGTCCTCACACCATGCACAATGTGGGGGTATGCTCCCCCCTCGTCTGCTCAGTATAAATCTCATCGAAAGTCTATTCTAGACTACCTTCCAAAGGAACAGAGTCAGTCTCGGGTGCAGACCAAATCGCCAGACCCAAGCACAATCCGGGCCTATCTCATGATCCAACTCTAGGACTCGGGCGATGCCCCTACCCTAATCCTGGTCCTGAGTGAGTAGGTCGCTCACTCGTAGACCCTCGACCCCCTCCGGGTTGACCATGGTCGGCCATAACCTCAACGATAGGACATCCATCCACGTGTCTCCCACCACATCAATGCTCTTTCCATCACCAATCAGCCAACTAGTGTTAGCCCAAGCCATCGGTAGATACCTCCTAATCTCACGCCACATAATGGAGACCGACCTCCCACGCTGAATATCCTTCACCGGCCCTACTCGACCATATCTGGCAGCCATAGCTTGACTCTAGAGGCCCTAAGGCTCAAGAAGGAAATACACCGCGTGTCGGACAATGATTGCCGCGTGCCTAGCCTGAAGAGACTGTAGTCTGAGGCCACCTTCCCCGAGGGGCTGACAAACACTGTCCCACGCGCGCCCCATGACTCCCTCCAAATGAACCCCAAAGGAAGCTCTGTAGGAGCTGCTCAATCCCGTTTACCACAGTCAATAGTAGCACCGTGTTGGCCATAAGATACACAAGCATCAAGCTCAGTACTGACCAAAGTCAACCTGCCTATCATGAAAAGGGATGACGCCCGCTACCCCTCCAACCTACTCTGAATCTGCTGCACTAGTCTAGGGCACTCAGAGACCTGCAACCTTCTTCTAGTGATGGGTATACCGAGGTAGCTTCAGACACCCTCTTGCTTCGGAATCTCCAGGATCCCCCTAATCTCCCCCCTAATGCCACAGTCAGTACTTGGGCTAAAAGAAATGGATGACTTCTGGAGGTTAACTCACTGACCCAAAGCAGCATAATATTCCACCACCACTCCTCTAAGGACCAATGCTTCCCTCACTCGCACCCTGACCACAAGAAGGCAATCATCAGAAAAAAGTAAATGAGAAATGAGCTGGGCTTCCAGGCCAGGAACATAAGCTTCAATGGCTCAGGAGGCGCAAGCAGCCTGCAGGGCGCGCGACAGTGCATTAGAGCACATGATGAACAAAAACGGGGTTAAGGGGCATCCATGTCGCAACTCTATAGTAGACTGGAAGAAAGACAATAGCGTGCCGTTGACCAAGATAAAGAAACTGGGCCTCCGAATGCAGCCCAACACCCAGTCAATCCAGATACTATAGAAACCAAAACTCTCTAATGCACGTCGGAGGAAACACCAATGAATCCTATCATAAGCCCGCTCCATATCTAGCTTGAGGGCCATTAGACTCCACCACTCTGGAGCCCACTGGAGGTCTCGTCATCTCCTGGGCTAGCATGACATTGTCCAAGATACTCTTCCCCCCCACAACTGCCCCATGTTCTTGGCTGTTAATAGCCGGCAACAAGGGTTTCACCCTCCCCACTAAGATTTTTGCCACAACCTTATACAAGGTAGTACACAAGCTGATGGGCCTAAAGTTGCTAGGTTCCGTCGCATCCTAGTGCTTAGAGATCAGGGTAACATAAGTAGCCTTCCAGTCCTCAGCCATCATAACCCGACTGAAAAAATATTGAACTGTTTCCACTACTGATCTCTGAATGATCCACCAATACTTTTGAAAGAATAGTGGTGGGAAGTCGTCCGATTTCGGGGCCTTATCCTTCGCCAAGGACCAGATCGCCTCCTGCATCTCCCTCTTTGAGATAGGCCTCACCAAAGTCTTGGTCTCCACATCTCCTATTTGAACGTCAGGTCTCGAGATACATACTATGTCCGCCTTGTCTCCCTCCTCTGTCCACCTAGACCAAAAAAAGTTGAATAAGACCCTACTGACAGCGGCCTCACCCTCCACTCGCTGACCCGTCTCATCGCGTAAGGATCGGATCATGCTCCTCTGCCTCCTGATAGCCGTCGACGAGTGAAAAAATTGAGTGTTTCGATCCCCCTCACAGACCCACTGAATCCTTGATTTTTGCCTCCAAAACACCTCTTGCTGTTGTAGAAGTAAGTGATGTGTGGCAAGGAGATCCCATAAGGTAGCCATATCAGACTTTGGGAGTTCGCCCCCCCTCCCCTCCCCCCCCCCCCCAAATCTTCCTCCCCCCCCCCAATCTTCTCTATCCTTCATATTTGCTATAGAAACTTCCACCTCCTCTAGTCTGCGAAAGATGTTCCCCAAAACCTTTCGGTTCCACCGGCGTAGCTGCCTCTTAGTAAACTCTGGTTTCCTCAAGGCCTTCTACATAACATCGCCTCGGACCGATAGAGCCCAGGCTGTCCTGACGTATCCCATGGGGTAGGACAACCATATTTTTTGAATCGAAATGGGGGGGCGATGACTCGAGACCGAGTCTATAGAGATCAGCAGCAGATGGTGGTCCGACACAATACGGGATGGGTGTCTCACATGGTATAGGTAGGGAACCGGAGGACCCAATCCGAGGACACCATGACCTTGTCGATCCGTTCTCAGACCCTAGCTCTGCCCATCTAGTTATTGCACCACATGAAACGCGAACCGATATAGCCAAGATCCACCAGCCCATTGCACGACACGAAATTCCGAAATTTCCTTCTATCCACTGAATCAGTAACCTCCCTGCCCCCCCTTTTCTCACTGGGGCTCAGGATGCAATTGAAATCCCCAACTAGAGCAATGGGAATGCCTTGGGATACCAAGGTAGTGATCTCATCCCATAGCACTTGTCGGGTCCTGTAGTCAGTACTGGCATAAACCCCGCATAGCACCTATGGATCCACATTGGGCTTAAAGATGACCATGATAACCTATTGGGTGCAATTGCGGAAGACATCCACCGTTGCCACCCCTCGCTTCTATGATAACTGGATCTTAGGGGATCAAATATATATATATATATATATATATATATATATATATATATATATATATATATATATATATATATATACTCGAAATCTCACTTATTAGAGTCTATTGTGGAAGAATCTTCTGAGGAATTGGCCATGATATATCTGATCAATGTATAATATCATGAAAAATGGATACAAATTTTTGACTGCTACTTAGTATCGGCAATGGGTCTGAAAAAGTATTTAAAAGGGTAAAATTTAGATATTTGCACCCTGTCAAAGTAAGGAACCATAGCATATATGTTTGGAACAGATTCTATTTTGAGCGATTTGAAAAAGCACTATCTCGTTGAAAGATTCTATACATCTACCATTTCTCAACGCATTTCTTTGAAAACTAGTAGTTCGCTCCGTCAATCCTCCAGGACCCAAATAACTCAATATTTACCTATGAACGATTTGTGCCAATGGATTAGTTCTATCCAAAACTTGAGATAATGGGTGTAGGCCAAAAAACGATTCATAAGTGGTTGTTAATGAAGTTGAATTTACCAAATTTTGAGGAGTCGGTATTAATTTATGCCTGATTGCTCCACATATAGTTCCTTGAACCGTATTTTTTAAACGAACAAGAGCCAATATGAATTGATCCTACAACAGGTCTGCTACAGGACAAATACGTTTATTTTTCAAGTGATTCATATCGTCAAGTGTATCCATTCCAAATTTCATTCCGATCAAATGATCCACATCAGCCAATACATCTCGTGGTAACAAAAATGTATTATTCTGATGTGTGTGTGTGTATATATATAATGGAATCGAACTATCAAGTTTTCATATACCATGCACTCCCCTGCTAAAATCTATATCGGCAATTGAATAACTTTTTAATAAAAAAAAGGTCACAGGACAACCAATTTTTTTTCACTTCTCATGTGTGTCCCATGTGCTAAGGACCACAAAAATTAGAAGCAAAAAACAGTTTTAGATGAACATAACTAATGCAACCTTCTCCCGTGCAAGGACCAGTAATACTACAACATGATAAGTCACGAATAGGATCAAACATTATCTAGTCGACAGTTTAAAAAAAAAACGAAATTAAAAATGCTCAAAAATTAAAGTCGTAGTCGGCAGGATTCGAACCTGCACGGGCAGAGCCCACATGATTTCTAGTCATTCCCGATAACCACTCCGGCACGACCACAGGTGACGAATGTGGTGCTTTACATATTATATTGGGATCTTGTTTCCCTTACAGAACCTACCTTCCCATCCAGTGCTCCATCCTTTTCCATTAATCCGTCAACTCATAGACCTTTTAGTTCCTTGTTATCCCTCAGGTATCAGTGCCACTACCATGCTCCTACTTGAATTCTACTTTCTTCACTTACAATTCTTCTACCTCCGCTTGATTTCTGAATCCATGCTTGATTTAATGTTCCGTGATCTAGAATTTTAGGCCATTTGCTCATGATATATGTTATTTTCAGTGAGACAAAATGCATGTGATAAACTGATAATTCGGTTAACTTGAGGAAAACCAAAGCTGCTAAATCCTCACACAAGGAATAATATTTTAGAACTACAACATTATTCTTTATTGATCCCTTATTTGATTTTGATGAGTCCAAAACACATGAGTATATTTCTTATTGTACTAATGAATTCAAGTGAGTGTTACAGGCATAAATACTGCTAGAATTGAAAGAGATTCATTAGAAAATAGTTTAAGAACCTTAAGACTTGTTTTTTTTTCTTGTGTTGGAATTTTTTTTGTCTTTGGTCTGCACTCGAGTCGTCCCCTACTGTTCACGAGACGTCTCTCGCATAAGTTTGTTGTCTAGCACATCCTCGAGTTTACTCCTAGATAGCACGAGCTGACTCCAACAGAAAAAGATAGAGAAGTGCTTTTAATGCCACAGTTTCCGAGTCGACTCCTAGATAGCACGAGCCAACTCCCACAGGAAAAGACAGAAAAATGTTTTCAATACTACAGTTCTCGAGTTGACTCCTAGATAGCGCGAGCAGACTCCTATAGGAAAAGATAGAGAAGTGCTTTAACACTATAATTTTCGAGTCGACTCCTAGATAGCGTGAGCCGACTCCAACAGAAAAAGACAGAGAAGTATTTTCGATGGTACATGTTGCCCAAGATAACAACCCAAGAGGGGGGATGAATTGGGTTTTCTAAATTTTTAGGACCTTAATTAAGTTGATAGATGGGATTGTTTTGGCTTGTATTAAAGTATATAAATGCAGTGAAAGCAAAATAAACACAATGCAAACACAAAAGACCTATAGTAGTTCGGTGCACCCCAAGGCATCTACGTCCACTCCCCAAGCATTTCCTTGGAAATTCACTATAATCCCTCGAATTACAGTTAGATTGTTTTACTGGGCTCACAATCCAAAAATCCTACAATTGGTTTTACGGGATCTCCAATTAAACCTAACAATTGGTTTTATGGGCTCACCAACAAACCTTACAAAGAGAAATAGAGAAAAAGTTTGAAGCTCCTAAATGAGCAAGTAATACAATAATGCACTTAAAAAAGAGGTAAAAGAATAGTTATCACTTTGTAGATTGCTCTTCTCTTCTTTGCCAATGTTGCTTCACTCCTCAAGGGGTTGGTAGAGCTCTTAAAGACACTTAAAGACCGCTCAACCACCTTCTTTTAGAAGTTGAATGAAGCAAATAAATGAAGAACACTTAGACTTTCTTTTCTTTTGAATGCACTCTTGATTTTTGCAAAAGATGTTTTTCTCTGATGAATAGTAGCTCTTAAATACTTCTTCAACCCCTATTAGTCACTTCTTAGCTATTGGAATGAAGAAACTAGCCATTTCTAGCCGTTGAAGCACCAAAAAGTACATTTGCAGAACTAGCCGTTATGCTGTCAGTCGTGCTGGGGTCGACCTGAGCATATCTGGGGTCGGCTCGAGCTACTGTTCCATAGACTGGGGTCGGCTCGAGTGTTACTGGGGTCGACTTGAGCTTGGCTGGGGTCGACCCTCTCAGAAAATTGAGAGAGTAGTTTTTCCGACTTTTCAGGCTAGGGTCGACTCGAGCTACAGTGGGGTCAAGTGGGGTCGACCCTCTCAGGAAATCCAGAGAGTTGTTTTTCTGATGTTTCAAGCTGGGGTCGAGTCGAGTATACTTGGGGTCGCTCTAGCTTTCTCGGAGTCGGCTCTAGAATCAATTTTTTGATGTTCACTTGTTGGGGTCGACTGAAGCTTCAATGTCATTTTCTGGGGTCGACCCGAACCATGTGCCAAGTGTGCCAATGGTGACATAGGCTTGCCAATGATGTGCCAAATGTGCCAGAGTCGACTCCAATTCTTCTAGGGTTGACTCCAACTCTGTGCCAAATGTATCAAGGTGTGCCACAGCATGCCATAACGTGCCAAATATATCAGAGTCGACTCCAAACTTTCTGGGGTCGACTCTAACCCTGATTTTCTGCATCTTAAGGTTAGTTTAGCACATTAAAGCAATAAAAGACATCGCAATTGATTTAGGATGCTTGGTACATAAAGGTTTCATCTCTTTGACTGGCAAAAAGACAGAATTGCCCTTTATAAAAAAACTTCACTCTTAATTTAGTCAAACTGAAAATTAAGTTTTTTCTGAAGTTCTTCTAAAAGATTTATCCTAAGATGAATTCTTGAGAGTCCTTTTAAACGTAGTAGAAGAGTGTATCATGGATGTATCGAGTATGTAGAATGTATCAAGAATGTATCGCTTCTTTCTTTTTTGAGTGTTTATATACTTAATCACTTAAGTTAATGGCATTAGTACTTCCATATGGCCTTAATGGCTTTGTAAACATCAAAATAACATTAAGATTCTCAATGCAGTACCCGAGTCGACTCCTACTATTCACGAGTCGACTCCAATAGGAAAAGACAGAGTCTTTTTTAACAAGGCAAAGTGCGAGTCGTCTCTATAACTTCATGAGCCGTCTCCCATAAAAGAGGGGAAAATTCATTTTTGAAGAAGTCAAGGGCGAGTCAACTCCCGACATTCACAAGCCGACTCTTACAGGAATCGACAGAGAACCATTTTGAGAGAGCCCAATAATCTCGAGTCGACTCCAAACAAACTCGAGCCGATTCCTATCTCAGCCGAGCCGACTCGAAGACTGGCGAGACGACTCGAATCCCAATGGATAGTGTGTCAGGACACCCAGAAATGTCAAGACGGCTCTATTTCCCTCTCCAACGGCTAGTTCTCTGGGAGAAGTGATAAAAGAGGTGAACCCAAGTGTTTTTGAATATATAATACACATTACATTGAGAGCATTCAAGAAAATCACCTACCAAAGAAAAGTTAGAGCTATTCAAAACAAAGTGAAAGAGTTATTGCAATCCAAGCGAAATCAGAGTTTTCTTTTCATTCAAAGCTCATTCAAGTGATCCTCAACCACCAGAACATTCAAGAGAGGGTTAAGTAAAAGAGAAGCTAAGTCTTACATCGACAGATTCTGTTTAGAGGCTTCTTCCCTTTACGATTCAGTATATATTGTTATATTTGCTTTTCAAGAAACTTGTAACTGTCTTAAATACTTTTCAACTACTTCTTGTTACTTGATACAATCAGGAGATTGAATCAAGGGGAAAGGCATAGTCCGAGCCTGTGAATCGGACTAGGTTGTTTGTGAGTCCGAAAAACAAACGGTTTGGTTTTAGTCGGTGAGCCAGAAAAAATCGACTGGGTTCATTGTGATTCCGAGAAAACAAGTTAGGTTGTGAGCTTGTAAAACAACCAGACTGTAATCTGAGGATTATAGTAAACTCCCAAGGGGAAGCTTGGGGAGTGGACGTAGGAGCAAGAGTTGGCTCCAAATCACTATAAAATTCTATATGTTTGTGAGGTGGATTATCTTTTCTTGATTCTTTACCGCTTTCTTATAATTGTTTAATTGCATTTGTTTAAAATCAAGAAAACTTTCATAAGTGAATTAAATAGTCTAAATTTAACTAGAACCCAATTCACCCTTCCCCCTCTTAGGTTGTCTTCTAGGCAACATTCTTCCATTCATAGGTACTATTATATATTATCCAATAATTGGCAAATTGAGCACCACCACATTATAACCATATGCAACGCTATCCTACAATAACAACCTGTAATGATGAGCTATTTATACCTCATCTTAATTGGTTGAGACTTGGGATGCAAATGAGTCGAGCTAAGTCGAATAGCTAGAGATTCAAGCTTTACTTGATTTAAAATACTCAGGCTCAAAACTTTACTCGAGATCAATAGAGTCTTAATAATTCAAGCTCAAGCTTGGCTTGATGAAAAAATGCATTACTTAAGTTCGACTCGACTTGACTCAAACGTCAATCAAGCCATACTCGAGCTCATATTCCTGAATTGTTTTGTTGACAATGGGCTACCAACAAAAGTTACAGCGTTAGAGACAAACTCAAGAATGTGTCCATGAGTGAGGAGTCAATGTTCGTGTTTATTTTTGCTAAGTCTTGGGATTTTAGTCTAACAAATATAAAAGATGATGAAGAAGAAGAGGAAGACTGTTTGGAGGTTTCCTATACTTGCTTTGTTTTCTTGGAGGCTACTATCGACATCTATTTTGGTGCATGCATGATTTATTGACATCTAGAAGTACAATTGTCATCTAACACCAAGGTGTCACATGTGAAAGATATAGTACTGGTGTTTGTGCTACGTAATTTAATCTCAGGACATTTGATGGGGACATCAGAGCCGTTCGTTCGCGTCCGCACCAGGGGATGACATCACTATGGCTAGGATAGGATTCTGAGCCTCCGGATTGAGTCAGACCCGGATTGGGTCCATTTGAGTTTGAGTTACTTTTATTTTATTGCATTATTTACTTTTTTTTAGTCAAATCAATTTGGTCAGTTGTTTTATTATTAGACTAGTCAATTGGGTTTATGTAATTGGGTCAATTTAGTGGACCAATTTTGGTATGGGATTAATTGATGTAAGGGTCAAAATTTAGTCAGTGTCAATTGATTGATTTGGTCAATTGATTACTTGACTTGGTCAAGATGTAAGATCTATATAAAGATCACCCCTCTTATGTATGAGGAACTTGATTGAATGAAAAAATCCTAGCCTCTTTCTTGTTCTTCTTCTTCTTCCTATGTCTCTATAATCTCTTCTTCCTTCTCCCTCCCTTCTTCTTCCTCTTTCTCTCTTCCTCCCTACAGTGGTCTGCAATCAACATCTCATCTAAAAAATATATGTAATTAAATTAGCTTTTCCATGAAGTATGTAACAAAAATTATCTAAAAGAGCAGTTTGAAACGAGTGAAATGGAAAAGTTAGATTGTCACGATTGCAAAAATAAGTTAAATTGTTCATGATATCTGAGGCTCGACTTGAAAGTAGGGTTGTTTGAGCTTGTTTCGTTAGAAAATGTGAATGAATCGAACTTAGACTTAGCTCAACCTAAAATTAGACCAAGTTCCAATATTTTGTGCTTGCTAAATAAAAAGTAGCTCAGACCTGGTAATAAGCTCGTTTAGTTTAATTACCAAGTTAGGCAAATTTGAATATTTGTTCTCATGCCCTGCTTGAGCTCAAATACTTTCATTCTTACAAAAGGTTAAGCGTTGAGCACCTAAAGTTTGGTTGCTATCATGCATGCTAAGATAGTGATTATATGCACTAGCAAGGAGAATATTATAAAAGGTTTCCAGAAATTACGGTACACATTCAACTTTTGTTTAGCACTTACATTCCAAAATTTTTATTTTTTTCAATAGACCCCAAAACTTAAAATTTGCCTGTAATATGGCCTAGTTGTTCACTCCATTAGGATCCGTATACACGTGATTGTCCACATGAGATAAGTTCAACCATAAATTCTATTAATACCCCTTCTTGCTGATTAGAAGAAGGGTTATGTTTTGGCAGGAATGGACCCCCAAATTTGATTTTATTCCACCCGTAAACTCTCAGAACAAAATTGGTCGTTTCACTTATGTCATTAATGGTGTTAGAGCTCAGATGGAAGGTTGGGCTATATTACAACCAAATTTTAAGTTTTGAGGCAATTGCAAAAAAATTAAAAGTCTTTAAGGTGCAAGTGCACAATTATGACAAATTGAACAACTGTTGCTATAAGCTTCCCAAAATTTTTATGAGGGAGACTTGGAGGAGGATGAGGATGATAGTGTTATTTTGATGATTAACAAGCAATTCTCTAGAGTATGCTATAAGTTAAAATTGATACTTCATTTATAAGTTCATTGCTCTCAGTACATTTGCTTAATTGGAAATATATATATGGTCTTGTTCATTTGGATGAAACTAACCTTGAGAATGCAGCAAAGTGTGGATTGAGTCGACCCATAGGTTGATTGGGTCGACCCCGGCACATCGAGGAATCATCTGGCACACTCCTGCAAAAACAGCACAAATGAACAGTGAGTTGGGTCGACCCAAGGTAAGCAAGAGTCGACCCAACCTCCAAAGAACCTCAAAATGCAAAGGAAGAATGCTCTCTGGATTTACTGAGAGGGTCGACCCAAGAAGAAGTTGAGTCGACCCAAGTAAACCTTGAGTCGACCCAAGGAAAGGTTGAGTCGACCCAAGTGAAGAAAGGCTGAAATTCAAGGCTCTGAATTTTCTGAAGCTGACCTTGGGTCGACCCAAAGAAAGGTTGGGTCGACCCAAGGCAACAGAAGGCTGAATTTCAAGTTTCTGTGTTTTCTGAGAGGGTCGACCCAAGAAATGGTTGAGTCGACCCAAGTAAAGGTTGGGTCGACCCAAGGACAGGTTGAGCCGACCCAAACACGGGCTGAACATAACGGCTAGTTGTGTAGAAATGCTTTTTGGACTTCCAACGGCTATAAACGGCTAGTTTCTTCAATCCAACGGTCAGAAAGGACTATTTGGAGGTTGGAGAAGTATTTAAGAGGGAGTATTCATCAGAGGAAGCAAGCTTTTGGGAAAATACATCAAGTGCATTCAAGAGAGAACCCTAGCAAGGCAAGCTTCATCCAAGGGCTTCATTCAAGAATCAAAGAAAGGGATTGAGCAGATTCAAAGAGGCATCAAGAGCTCCATCCTCCCTTGAAGAGTGAAGCATCCTTGACAAAGAAGAGCAAAGCCACTTCAAAGCGATAAATACTTTCTAACTCTTCTTTGTAGTTTATATTGTTTCATATGCTCATTTAGGAGTTTAAATCTTTTCTTTTCATTTGTTTGAATACTTTGTAAAGGTTCGTTGGTGAGCCCGCAAAACCAACAAAGGTTTTTGGTAAACCCGGAAAACCAAAGTTGTAAAGGTTCGTTGGTGAGCCCGCAAAACCAACAAGGTTTTTGGTGAACCCGGAAAATCAAAGTTGTATAGGTTCGTTGGTGATCCCGTAAAACCAACAAGGTTTTTGGATTGTGAGCCCGGAAAACAATCCAACTGTAATCTGCGAGATTATAGTGAATTCCCAAGGGTACGCTTGGGGAGTGGACGTAGGTGCTAAGGAGAGCACCGAACCACTATATATTGTTGTGTTTGGATTGTGTTTGTGCTTTCATTTTCTCTTGCTTTACTTTCTATTCTTGCATTAGTTTAACTCACTCAAATAACCTAAGAAAGCATCCATCGCATTTAACTAAGAAAGTTTTAAAAGCACTAAAATTTAAAAGAAACCAATTCACCCCCCCCCTCTTGGATTGTCACCTTGGGCAACAAGTGGTATCAGAGCAAGGTGCTCTAATAGTACTCATTGATCTCACAATCAAGAGTTAAAGATCATGACAACCCAAGTGGGATATTCTATGAGTGAGGGACAATTAATTGATAGACCTCCACTATTTGATGGTATAAACTACACATATTGGAAAGCACGCATGCGCATTTTCATTCAAGCACATGACTACGATTTATGGAGTATCATAGTCAATGGGCTACACACAAACACTAATCATGATAAAGAAAGGGCTCAGCAAAATGCAAAAGCCATGAATATTCTATATTGTGCATTAGATGATAGTGAACTTAATAGCATATCTTTTTGCATAACTGCTAAGGAAATATGGAATATGCTTGAAGTTAAATATGAATGCACTAACGTTTCTAGTAAATTTGAAACTAGTTCCGAAGAAGAAGAGCATCAAACTGAAACTGAAAATCTATGCTTTGGAGCACCTGAAGATGAGGTATGTACTCGAACACAAAGTGATTTCTCATTCAAAAATCAAGTACATACTGAAGCTCAATCTGATTTTACATTTGATGAACTTCATGATGCTCTTCATGATCTATACTTTGAATATAAGAAGCTTAGGTTAAAGAATAAAAAGCTAAATCAGAAAAATCTATCTCTTGCTGAAAGCTATGATATAACTCAGAAAAATAATAAATTACTTTCAGAAGACAATGAAAGGCTAACTAAAGAAGTTAACAAATTTAAGTTTATAGTTGAAAAATCTACTATCAGCTCTGAAAAACTGAACTTAATGATAAATAATCAAAGAGCTGAATTTGAAAAGGCTGGATTAGGATATCAATCTTGGTACACACAAAAATCCCTTAATGACATGTGTGTTAAATCCTCTACTATCTGTCCTAAAACAGATTCTAATTTATCTGATGAACCTAATAGGCAAAAACAGAAAATTGTAAGTTTATCTACTACTCATGTTAAATCTATGTTTGTCAAATTTAACAAGATGATGCAGAAATTTACTCCTTGTAATCCTAAAATTTGCAAGTCTATGGACAAAATAGCTATTAAGAAAATATGGGTTCCAAAGGAACAATAATAGCTAACCTACAAGGACCCAAAAGAGCTTGGGTTCCTAAGTTGAAAATCTGAATATTTTCTGTAAGTATATCTAGCACTCAAGGCTCCAACCAAAAGATGTTAATTTAGACATTGGGTGCTCTAGACATATATTAAAGAATGAAACTTAAAATATACTTAAGAAAAGTAATTGAAATGAAAAGAATAATGAAATTAGTAATCCTTGCATATATCATCATTCTCTTTGCCTTAGTATCCAATTAAAACATAAATTGCAGGTATTAATCATTTCTGTGATATAAGTGATACTTTTGGCATGAAAAGAAAATATATCCAAATCACTTCATCTTTCTATATTATGCTTCAGTTATTGATGGATAACTTGCTTAATCAATACTCTTAGAATAACTCTTTAAATTCTCTATATGCTTGATTGAGAGGTCTTATCCATGACATTATCTTCTATTGATCACAAACATAAGAATATCTACTTGGTATAATTTTTTTTTATATGCATTAAGAATACCAAGATTAAAGAGTCTAATTTTGGCATATAAAATCAACTCATACTAGTATGGACTTGATCTCAAAAGACCTTGTCATTGGTTCACTTAGATTATTCTTTGCAAGGTCAAAGTTTGCTATGTATGTCATCTAGAAAAACAAACTAGAATCATTTCTAAATCTGAAAATATTGTTTTCACCTTTTAGCCTTTGAAAACTCTTCATAAGAACTTATTTGGATCTCTAGGATTGTGAACCTAGGAGATAAGCTCTCTAATTTTGTAATTATGGATGATTTCTCAAAGCTAATGTTGGTTTTATTCTTGACACTTAAATTGAAATATTTTCTGCATTGGCACAAACTCACAAAAAGGGTTCAAATGAAAAAGGTTTGCAAACTATGAAAATAAAATTGTATCATGGCATAGTTTTGAAAACCAATTTCTTATTGAGTTGTGCACAGAAAATAATATTGAATACAATTGTTTCTACACCAAGAACACCATAAATAAAATAGAGTTGATAGAATCCTTGAAGAAATGAAAAAGACAATGTTGTATGATAGTCATCTACTTAAATGATTTCTGTTAAAAGCTATCATCATTGCTTGTCATACATATGGTTTCTATTAGAAAACTCCTTTTGATCTTCTGAAAAATAGAAAATGATATATTGTATATCTTTTATATTTTTCAGTCATACATGTCATGCTTGATATATTCTTATGAAAATAATGTCAAATCTGGTAAAACAAATATTCCTTTGGATATTACTCTTCAAGCAATGCATATAGAATATTCAATGAAAAGATACTAGTTGTAGAGATATCAATTCATACTATTCTTATTAAAACTAGATCCTTTATTGAGAATATAGTTTATCATTTTGATTCTATGTAACAATCAGAATTTTGATAGACACAACTATTTAAGATAATTTGATTAAAACTTAACTGGTATATCTTATTAATAATTATCTTAAGCAAATAGAATCTAAGCTAAATTGCTTCTGACAATAAGAAATTGATTTGATCTTGATGAATCTTTCTATTGCCTCACATACTTGTCCTTGAACCATTTTACTTAATGAAGTTATCTCTTTAGTTCAAGTGACTTGTGCTTGCTTATATTTAGACAATCTCTTGAGTAAAGTGACTTAATATTCAATTATTGTCATATCTTATGTTGAGTCATCTAGCTAAAGAAATATATTGTATGAATGTTTTGTATCTTGAAGAAACTAATGACTTTCCTTCAAGAAAGAAAAAGAGTTTATTAATGATACAGGATTTATGAGCAAGAAATTTCAACTTGAAGGACACCTTGATGAAAGATACAATAAACATTCCTTTGCAAACAAAAAAGGAGAGAGATTTTCTTCAGCCAAGGGTGTAAAGAATCTAAAAGGTATTTGGCTTGAAGAATGCTAAATACACTGGTAATCTAAACTCTTCTCTTGTGAGTTAGTTGAGCAAAATCAATAATCTGAAATTATATGGTAGCATGATTAAACCTTTAATTGCTGATCATCTTGATATCATGCTTCATTCTTATGCTAGTGATGATTGTTTCATGGTGTGATTAAATTGAAGTTTACTTTTTCCTATATAATGCATAACCATGAAATACACAAGTTTATGCCTCAAATCTCTAATTCAAAATAACTTGTGATAAGCTATGAATCATTGGGCATAATGAAAATGCTGTTTGCATGATATATATTTATATGCAGCATATTAGATTAATTCTTTATTCTGCTCTTTCATGTAACTACTTGAAAATAACAAAAAGAGAGAGAGGTAAAGAAAAGAAAATGGATATTATTCAAGAGAAGTAAAATCTAAGTAAAGGCAAATACTTCAATCTTAAGGAAAAGCAAAACAAGCATAATACATTCGGCACATTTGTGAGACTAATATGAACATTCCTTTGGAAGAGATAAAATCCGTAATTAATTACAGAAAAAGGTTGAAGTGAACATTTTAAACCTTCTATATTGCTCATCATAGGGATGGTGCCAATGGGGAGGCTAGTGGTAGTACCCGGCACTATTTGACCCAACTATTCGGTGCAGGGCATATTAGGGACGGCACAAGAGGGAGGCTAGTGGTAGTACCTCGTGCCCCTTCCAACTCCACCGGATAGGGAGCAAATAGAATATAGAGCATAGAAAAGTAAAACCGAAAAATAAATGAAGATAATCAAAATGTTCATTGAATGGTTAAAGAAAGAAATTAAAAATTTGGGGAATGAATGATAAATAAATAAAAATATATAAGAAGGTTGTGAAAAATCAAATGAAGTTTGAATCACTTGAAAACACACCTTAAGGATAAAATCAGTGCTAAATTGTATTTAAATAAAGAAATTTTATTTGAAAAGAATTGATTTTGATCCATGACATGCTTGTTATGTTTTGCATATTTTGAATTATGTGTTTTCAATATTCAAATAGCAAAGATCTTTCCTAGATATAACTTGTAATGCTTCATGCCTATAAATTTTGATTGAAACATGTTATTACCAACAACAACATCATTTTGTTTTAATGAATATATTTTGAAAAATAAAAAAAATTTATTTGAATTTGCAAATTAGGCAAAATGGATTGATTCTGACATATCTTTTATCTTGCCTAACATTAGTACATAATATCCTCCAATTTGTACCAAAATTCAATATGAATTACAAAGATTCTGGATGTGCTCTAATGTTCTTGAAATATGTGTCTTCAATCTTAATAATTTAAGATGAGCTACAATGTAGAAGATGCATATCTCAAATTATAATCCTGAAAGGCTCCTTGAAAATTTTTATGAAATTCAGAATCTGATGTTGTATAAAAGCTTAAACTTAATTTAAAAATGCCTCTATCATTGTATTTTTGTAACCTTCATTATATGCTTCAATGATTGCATCATTTTGGGGAATAACTCAATATGAATTTCTAGATAAAATTACAGCTTAAGAAAAATAGAATAATTCTGATGTCTTGATTGCTTGCCCTGATACGCATCTGAAACATATCATTTCTTATCTTCAAAGTGTACTAATATTGGTCTGAATGATGTGTCTTTTGATGATCTTGATTGCAAACAAATATTTTTTAATATATGATTTTATTTTGATATTGAAAAGATTTATTGTGCTTCATATATACATTGCTGAAAAACCTTGATTAAGAAATTGAGTTCTATAAATACATATACTTCAATGGTCATCTATATATTTTTTTCCTCTCCTACATTGTTAAAGACTTTCATCAAAATATATATGTATATATATTATTAAAAGAGTGAATGATCTCAAGTCTAGAAATATTTCAGCTCACTCAAATGATTCTTAAAAGAAAGAAAATGTAAATGCTTTTGAAAGAATTTAAGCTTCAAATGAATCATTTTCTGATTAATATTTCAGTACATTTTCTCAAAGATTAAGAGGAAGCATAACTTGTTCTTAAAAGATTAAAAAGAGTGATTGCTATAAATTTTGAATAACTCTAGATCACTCTACATTGTTGATATCATAAAGTTTCAGTTTTATTCACGTTTATCATTAAAATCTGAAATTCAACAAAAGAAAAGAAAGTTTAAAAGAAAATGCATCTTTTGAGGGGGAGCTTTAAATACTCAATCTCTTTATTGAAAATTATCTTCAAACTCTAAACTCTCAAATGGAATGATTAATTGAGGGGGAGAAAGAAAATTTCAGAGGGAGAGATTATATAGAACTTAATCATGTAAATTCACAACTAAAGATGAGAGAAAGAATACCAAATGTAAAGTGGTATTAAACTCTGTGCTTCATTGAATATCTTTTGAAAGTTGGATTTTCATCTGTACTTAATTGGTAAATCACTTGTTTTGAAAACTAAGTGAAAAGGATTCCATTTGTCTTAGTATTGGAAATTTACTTTGGAATCTACTAATGAGCTCTTATTGGCTTGCACTTTAGCGTTTCAATCATGAGCCAATTCATTTTAATTGATTTTGATGTTATGATCTTTAAAGGAGTAAAAGAAAGTCCTTAAGAGAGCTCTAAAAGAACTTTCAAAGCCTTGAATTTTATGTATCCTACACTACATAAATTCATGTTTTGGTATCTATGCCCCAATACTTTTATTTGGATTTTCATCCGTGCCTTTCTTTGAATATTATTCTTGATACTCCTTGAAATAACTTGAAAAAGATTCCATCTACACTTGATTTCAAAACTATCTTTGGAATCTACATTTAGAGATCACTTCTGGCTTACATTCTAAATATCTCATTCCTAAAGCCAAACACATAGAAATAAGATATCATTTTATTAGGGATCATGTGCAAAATGGAAACATATGAGCATATATGTACTGAAAAACAATTAGCTCACATATTCACAAAACCCTTGAGTGAAGATAGAGTCTGCACGCTAAGGAGGAAATTAGGCATATGTGATCCTTTTTATTGAAGAGATATAAAAGGGAGCAAGCAATCTCATGATACATTCCTCCCATTTCTAAAAACCCATGAAACATGAGTCAAACTTGTTATCTATAGATTCCTTACTCATGTATCATTGTCCCATAAAGAGTTTATAAGGATTGGAAGCAAGGAAAACATTTTAGAAGCAAAACGGAAGAGAAAAGAAAAATTCTGCACTTGGGTCAACCCAACCCAGAATAGGGTCGACCCAACGTTGAGTCGACCCAAGAAATTTCTTGAGTCGACCCAACGTCGGGACCCCACTGTTAAAAGGGGGACCCGTGAGCTATCTAGGGCACTGTTTACCCTTTGTCCTCTTCCGAAAACCCTATTTCCCACTCTCAATTAGAGTCTCCCTAGGCTGATCTTAGCATCTATATTTAGAGCCTAGGCTAGAAATCTAGTTCTCGTATGTATCTTGCCTTTTCTCATATATATCTTGCTTTTTCCCTTATGAATCTTGTCTTTCCCTTATATCTTTAAATCTTGATTGTGGAACATTGTACTTTTCATCATTTTGAGCATTAATATATGAAAATGTTCCTATTTTGATCAATGAAGTCTGAAGTTTGTTCTTTATTGCATCTTTTTCCATATATATGTTTTTGATGATAACAAAAAGGGGGAGAAGAGAAGGAAAGAGTATATAAAAGAGAAGAGAAGGAAAGAGTATATAAAGGGAGAAGAAAAGAGTATATAAAGGGGGAGACGAAAAGATAGAGTATTCACTCTAAGAAAAGAAAGAGTATTTCATTTGAGAAGAAAGAGTATTACTTTTGTGAGAAAGAGTGAGTAAAGAAGTTATGAAAAGAAAAGAGAAATAAATGGGCAAACAAATTGAAAATCATATAAGAAAGCTTACATATCTAAGGGGGAGCAATTTGTAACAATGAAAATCATCAAATCAAAAATTTCTATCATAATTCAGAATTTGGCACATATAAATTCAGAATTTGGCACGCTCCTTTCTCACCTCGATACATAAGCTGAAACTCTTATTTTATCTCAAATTTTTGAAGTTTCATTGCTAATGAATTATAAATGAAAGGGGGAGCCATTCAAAAAAATCAAATTGGCAAATTTTGAATGATATAGGGGGAGATTTCACTTATATATATGAAAAGCTGAAATTCTGAAATTCAATCCCTTTTATAAACTGATTTTAAAGACAAGTATCAATAGGCTTATACTCTTTATTTTGTAATCATCAAAAAGGGGGAGATTGAGGATGATAGTGTTATTTTGATGATTAACAAGCAATTCTCTAGAGTATGCTATAAGTTAAAATTGATACTTCATTTATAAGTTCATTGCTCTCAGTACATTTGCTTAATTGGAAATATATATATGGTCTTGTTCATTTGGATGAAACTAACCTTGAGAATGCAGCAAAGTGTGGATTGAGTCGACCCATAGGTTGATTGGGTCGACCCCGGCACATCGAGGAATCATCTGGCACACTCCTGCAAAAACAGCACAAATGAACAGTGAGTTGGGTCGACCCAAGGTAAGCAAGAGTCGACCCAACCTCCAAAGAACCTCAAAATGCAAAGGAAGAATACTCTCTGGATTTACTGAGAGGGTCGACCCAAGAAGAAGTTGAGTCGACCCAAGTAAACCTTGAGTCGACCCAAGGAAAGGTTGAGTCGACCCAAGTGAAGAAAGGCTGAAATTCAAGGCTCTGAATTTTCTGAAGCTGACCTTGGGTCGACCCAAAGAAAGGTTGGGTCGACCCAAGGCAACAGAAGGCTGAATTTCAAGTTTCTGTGTTTTCTGAGAGGGTCGACCCAAGAAATGGTTGAGTCGACCCAAGTAAAGGTTGGGTCGACCCAAGGACAGGTTGAGCCGACCCAAACACGGGCTGAACATAACGGCTAGTTGTGCAGAAATGCTTTTTGGACTCCCAACGGCTATAAACGGCTAGTTTCTTCAATCCAACGGTCAGAAAGGACTATTTGGAGGTTGGAGAAGTATTTAAGAGGGAGTATTCATCAGAGGAAGCAAGCTTTTGGGAAAATACATCAAGTGCATTCAAGAGAGAACCCTAGCAAGGCAAGCTTCATCCAAGGGCTTCATTCAAGAATCAAAGAAAGGGATTGAGCAGATTCAAAGAGGCATCAAGAGCTCCATCCTCCCTTGAAGAGTGAAGCATCCTTGACAAAGAAGAGCAAAGCCACTTCAAAGCGATAAATACTTTCTAACTCTTCTTTGTAGTTTATATTGTTTCATATGCTCATTTAGGAGTTTAAATCTTTTCTTTTCATTTGTTTGAATACTTTGTAAAGATTCGTTGGTGAGCCCGCAAAACCAACAAAGGTTTTTGGTAAATCCGGAAAACCAAAGTTGTAAAGGTTCGTTGGTGAGCCCGCAAAACCAACAAGGTTTTTGGTGAACCCGGAAAACCAAAGTTGTATAGGTTCGTTGGTGATCCCGTAAAACCAACAAGGTTTTTGGATTGTGAGCCCGGAAAACAATCCAACTGTAATCCGCGAGATTATAGTGAATTCCCAAGGGTACGCTTGGGGAGTGGACGTAGGTGCTAAGGAGAGCACCGAACCACTATATATTGTTGTGTTTGGATTGTGTTTGTGCTTTCATTTTCTCTTGCTTTACTTTCTATTCTTGCATTAGTTTAACTCACTCAAATAACCTAAGAAAGCATCCATCGCATTTAACTAAGAAAGTTTTAAAAGCACTAAAATTTAGAAGAAACCAATTCACCCCCCCCCCCCCCCCCTCTTGGATTGTCACCTTGGGCAACAGAGGAGAATTCTTCAATTTACACTACTCCCTATAGCTGAAAGATAGAGTTTTTCCCCTTCCATTCTACTCAGCATTCCAAGGAAGAATGATTTTCGTGCAAAAGCAAAGAAACATGTTTACACCATGTTTTCTTCCGAACAAAAATCAAATGAAGCGAGTACTAGAGAAAGAAATATGGGGCAGGCTTCTTATTTTGCGATGATTCTTTTAGTATTCATCTTAAAAAAGAAACCTAAAAGTCAAAGACTACTCTTACTAATGGAGTTATTAATCTCATGATTACAAAAAAAAGCACGGCATCCTCTTTCTTCATTATTTTTCTAGCATGTTTTTTTACGATGCATACTATATAGTGCGGTGATATACACTAAACAACTTAATTATCTAATAAGTTAATACACTCATTTAGGTAAATCAATATATAGTTTTCTAAATATGACGTTCACTAGTACACAGTACACGACTATATAATACATACTTAGCAAATCAGTGATCTGGTAACCCAATGCACATCTCCAAACAAATTGATACATAGTTTTTAGAATATTATATTCATCGGTATATACTATATGGTCAGATGATACACATCAATTTTCTGATACATACTTTAAGCGTCTTTGATACACGCCAAACAATGATTTGATACACATCCAACAATGATTCAATACACACTTTCAGGTAAATTGATACACAATTTTCAGAACATACTTTTTATTAGTACATACTACATAACTAGGTAATACACATCAAGCAAATTAATTATCTACCAAGCCAATATACAGCTCTAAGTAAATCGATACATACTTTCTGGAATATAATATTCATCAGTACTAACACACAATATATAATTTTTTAGCTTTGCTTAATTTACTAAGTGTGTATCATTTGGTTATGTACTATGTTGCCCAGTAGATACAACCCAAGAGGGGGGGGGGGTGAATTGGGTCTTTTAAAACTTTTATACTACTTCTAAAACTTTTCAATTAATTATGCTAAGTTGTATAGATGCGCAGTGGAATTTAACCTTAGCAACAGTTTGATTTATTGAATGAGACTTGATTAAGTAAATTGAATATGCTTGCAACTAAAGAATGCGCGGATAAGAGTTAAGCAAGCAATTTATCTAAGTAAATAAGTGAGCAAGTTAGACAATGACAAAAAGCATCACAAACACAACAAACATATAGTGGTTCGGTGCACCCCAGCACCTACATCCACTCCCCAAGACCTCTTGGGAATTTCACTATAATCCTTCAGATTACAGCCGGTTGTTTTACAAGCTCACAACCCAACTTGTTGTTTTGCGAGATTACAACAAACTCGGTCGGTTTTCACTGGCTCACTGACTAGAACCAACCGATTGTTTTTTCGGGTTCACAATCAAATCCAGTTGGTTTTTCCAAAGGCTCACCAACCACAACTTTACAACGATTGTTTTCCGGATTCACAATCAACCCAGTTGATTTTTCCAAAGGCTCACCAACCATAACCTTACAACGTTGGTTTTTCCTTTGGCTCACCAACAAACCTTAACCCCTTGATTCAATCCCTTGATTGAATCAAGTTACAAGATATTAGAACAAGAATTTAAAACAAATCAAAGCTTCTTAAACAAGCAAATATAACAATATAAATAAATAGAGTAAAGAGAAGCCCTCAAACAAGTTGTGTAGATGAGGAAACTCGGCTTCTTCTTTACTTGACCCTCTTCTGATTTCGCACGAGGTAGAGGATCACTGAGGCAGCACACAGTTGGAGAGGAAGCTTTGGGATTCACTCGGATGCTCTTCTTCTCTCTATTTTGCTTTGTATGGCCCTTTTGTGCTTTTGGAAGATTTTTTCTTTGAGATCTCTTTCCTAAGTGTTTTCTCCCACTTCCATTTCCTCTTCCCTAGCCCTCCTCTTGATTTTATAGCTTTAGATATCGTGGAAACAAAAATCTAGCCGTTAGAGACAAAAATAGAGCCGTTGTGCACATTCTGAAACTCCTGACAATGTTTCCGTTGGGATCGGAGTCGACTCGCGCGATCTGGAGTCGACTCGCCTGTTGCAGGAGTCGACTCATGCTTTTCTGGAGACGGCTCGGCAACTGTTCTGGATTTGAATTAAAGTGCTGTCTTGACTTGGAGTCGACTCGACTGAACCTGGAGTTAAATGATGACAAGCCAAGAGGGGGGGGGTGAATTGGTTTCTTTTAATTTTAACTATCTTACTTGTGTTAAATGATGTGTTAGTGAACTTAAACAAATCACAATGCAAACAACAAGAAGTATAGTGGTTCGGTGCTCTCCTTAGCACCTACATCCACTCTCCAAGCGACCCCTTGGGAATTCACTATAATTCCGCGGATTACAGTTGGATTGTTTTCCGGGCTCACAATCCAAAAACCTTTACACTTTGATTTTCCGGGTTCACCAAAATCCTATGTTGGTTTTACGGGCTCACCAACGAACCTATGTTGGTTTTTCGGGCTCACCAACGAACCTTTACAATTGGTTTTACGGATTCACCAATCAACCTATTCCGTTAGTTTTGCGGGCTAACCAACCAACCTTTACAAGTAGTTTAACAAATAAAGAAAGAAGATTTAAACCCCTAAATGAGCAAATAAAACAATATAATCTACAAAGAAGAGTTTAGAAAGTATTTATCGCTTGTAGTGACTTCTCTCTTCTTTGTCAAGGATGCTTCACTCTTCAAGGGAGGATGGAGCTCTTGATGACTCTTTGAATCTGCTCAACCCCTTTCTTTGATTCTTGAATGAAGCACTTGGATGAAGAAGATTAGGGCACTTTCTCTTTCTTGTGTACTCTTTGATATTCTTTGGAAAAGATGTTCTATCTGATGATAGTGCCCCTTTAAATAGTTTCCTACCTCCATTGGACAAGCCCCAATGGTTAGAATTCAAAAACTAGCCGTTACTCACTGTTGGAAGGACAAAAAGTACATCTGCAGAACTAGCCGTTATGCTTCTGCCCGTGTTTGGGTCGGCTCAACCTGTCCTTGGGTCGACCCAACTTTCACTTGGGTCGACTCAAACATTCCTTGGGTCGACCCTCTCAGAATCCACAGAAACTTGAAATTCAGCCTTCCTTCACTTGGGTCGACCCAACCTTTCTTTGGGTCGACTCAAAGTTCAGTTGGGTCGACTCAACTTCTTCTTGGGTCGACCCTAACAGGGTTTCCAGAGAAGCTTTTCTGTCTTCTGTTCTGTCTTGCCTTTGGGTCGACCCTCTCAGGGTTTGGGTCGACTCAAGCTTGGGTCGACTCAACTATATCTTGGGTCGACCCTCTCAGTAAATCCAGAGAACCATTTTCTGTCTTCTGTTTGAGGATCTTGATGTTTGGGTCGACTCATGCTTTCCTTGGGTCGACCCAACTCACTGTTCATTTGTGCCATTTTTGTAGAAGTGTGCCAAATGCTTTCTAGATGTGCCGGGGTCGACCCAATCATCCTTTGGGTCGACTCAATCCACACTTTGCTGCATCTCAAGGTTAGATTCATTCAAATAAACAATGAAATGTATCTATATCAATTTATCCAAATATACTGAGAGTAATAGACTTAAAAATGAAGTATCGATTTAACTTATAACATACTCTAGATAATTGCTTGTTAATCATCAAAATAACACTATCATCCTCAATCTCCCCCTTTTTGATGATTACAAAATAAAGAGTATGAACCTTTTGATACTTATTTTAAAATCAGTATTTGAAAGGGCTTAACTTGCTGAATTTCAGCTTTTCATATATAAGAGTGAAGTCTCCCCCTATATCATTCAAATGTTGCCAATTTGACTTTTTGAATTGCTCCCCCTTTCATTTATAATTCATTAAAGATAAAACTCCAAAAATTTGAGATAAAACATGAGTTTCAGGTTATGTATCGAGGTGTGAAAGGTGCGTGCCAAATTCTGAAATTCTATGTGCCAAATTCTGAAATTTGATAGAAATTTTTGACTTGATCATTTTCATTGTTGCAAATTGCTCCCCCTTGGATGCATATGCTTTCCTATATGATTTTCAAGTTGTTTTACAAGTTATTTCGTTATTTCTCTTTCTTTCTTTACTTCTCTTATCACTCTGTCTTTACTTCTCCCCCTATTACATTACTCTTTCTTTACTTCTCCCCCTTTTTGTTATCATCAAATAGATGCATGGGAAAAGACACAATAAATAACAAGCATTCAAACTTCATTGATCAAAATAGGAACATTTTAGTACATTCATGCCCAAAAACAAAAACAGATACAATGTTCCTTAATCAAAGTTTAAACATATATGATAAAAGCAAAATACATATGAGAACTAGATATCTAGCCTAGGCTCTAACCAGAAATGCTAATATCTGCCTAGGAAGTATCTAATGGCTGGGATCTAGTCCTCATCCTCCTAGTGTACGTGGCGAGGGGAGGTCGAGCCTGGTGAGACTGTGTCTGGCGTGGAGCACGATGAGCTGGATGACTCTGTGCCGATATCTCTGACTCAGCAGCCTGTGGCACAGAAGGTCCATGGGTCTCTCTCTCTCTCTCCGGAGTGCTCCTACCTGCTGCCTCAGATCACTGATCTCCGCAGTCATGATGTCCAGTCGGCTCGTCAGCCCATCAGTGACAGTCCTCGCCTGAGCTGACATAATATCCAATCTGCTCGTCAGCCCGTCAGTGATGGTCCTGGCCTGAGCTGTCATAATCTCAGTCAGCCTACTCCAGAACTCATCTGTATCTCTCGGAGGAGCAGATGACGATGGTCCAGCCTCGGAAGGTACAGTAGGATGATCCATATGCTCCTCATCCTCAGGGATAGAGTCTCCAATATCTGGTGCATCATCCTCTACCTCACCCTCTGGTGCCTCACCCTGAATCCCTGCTCCAGTATGAATCCACTGCCCGTTCACTTTCTCATAACCCATACGTATAAGTGTCCGTGCAGTGTATGTGTCAGTATGAAGCAGATGCCTGGATACCTCCCTCTCGACAGATATGCCGTGCTGTCGAAAAACCAAAGTGAGTATCATACCATAAGGTAGGGATACTCTGGAGTTGCAGATCACTTTCCTCATCTGCTTCAGTATCATGGCCGGGAGATTCAGGGGAATACCCTGAATAATATACTCCATCACTACTAAATCTCGCTCTGTGATGCGATCGAATCTCCCGCTCTTTGGAAATAAAATTCTATTTATGATACTAAGCAATAATCTCATTTCAGCAGATAAAGAGCTTGATATTACCTTTTCTGAGAAGTCAAAGCCCTCATTTTCCATAATCAACTGCAGAGCTCTCATCTTGTTTTCTGGTTTTTCCGGAGTGGCTCCTTCGCAGGGTAGATGAAGTAGCTCACTCAAACTTTCCTCGGAAACTCGAACCCTAACTCCTCGAACTTCCGAAACAAGCCCTCCCATTCCAGTTTTAAGGAAGGCATAGAACTTCCGAACTAATCCGGGGTAGATCATCACATCTAGGGAGCAAAGATACTCCCAACCTTGCCTTTGGATCCATTCCCTCAACCTAAACCCTTCTTGATCAAAGAACTCGGAATGGATCCCTCTCCCCGTTGTAACCGGTCTCCCCGCAAATCTTGCAAGTATAACTGAGGGGGAAGGAGGAGGAGGTGGCTCCACACGTGCCTCACGTTGTGGAGACACGGTAGATGGCTCCGTAGGTTGCCTTTCCTCACATTGGATCTGTGAGACTCTTCCGGATCTCTTGGCTACGGCTCTTTTGGGTCCCATTTCTCCAAGATCTTAAGGTAATCTACTGTTGGAGGAGTTTGGAGGAGTTTGGAGAGTGGGGATTAGAGTATTCAGAAGAGGACAAGGGCAAACAGTGCCCTAATAGTGCTCTCGGGTCCCCCTTTAACAGTGGGGTCCCGACGTTGGGTCGACTCAAGAAATTTCTTGGGTCGACTCAACGTTGGGTCGACCCTATTCTGGGTTGGGTCGACCCAAGTGCAGAATTTTTCTTTTCTCTTCCTTTTTGCTTCTAAAAATTTTCTTTGCTTCCAATCCTTATAAATTCTTTCTGAGACAATGATACATGAGTAAGAAATCTATAGATAACAAGTTTGACTCATGTTTCATGGATTTTTAGAAATTGGAGGAATGTATCATGAGACTACTTGCTCCCTTTTATATTTCTTCAATAAAAAGGATCACATATGCCTAATTTCCTCCTTAGCGTGCAGAATCTATCTTCACTCAATGGTTTTGTGAATATGTCGGCTAATTGTTTTTCAGTGCATATATGCTCAATACATATGTTTCCATTTTGCACATGATCCCTAATAAAATGATATCGTATTTCTATGTGTTTGGCTTTAGAGTGCTGAACCGGATTTTTAGTAAGATTGATGGCACTAGTATTATCACACTTAATAGGAATATTATCTAGCTTAACTCCATAGTCCTCTAGTTGTTGCTTAAGCCATAGTACTTGAGCACAACAACTACCAGCAGCTATATATTCAGCTTCAGCTGTTGACAGTGCCACTGAATTCTGCTTTTTGCTAAACCATGATACTAAGCTGTTTCCTAAGAATTGACATGTGCCACTTGTGCTTTTCCTATCTAATTTGCATCCAGCAAAATCAGCATCTGAGTATGCAAGCAAATCTAGACAAGAGTCTCTAGAGTACCATAATCCAATATTTGTAGTTCCTCTTAAATATCTAAGGATTCTTTTAACAGGACTTAAATGTGACTCCTTAGGATCTGATTGGTATCTAGCACATATTCCTACACTAAATACGATGTCTGGTCTACTAGCAGTAAGGTAGAGCAAGGATCCAATTAGTCCTCTATAAAGCTTAATATCAATACTCTTCCCTTTTTCATCTTTGTCTAGCTTACTAGTAGGATTCATTGGAGTGCCTACTCCCTTATGATTTTCATTCCCAAACTTCTTTAGTATTTCCTTTGTGTACTTAGTTTGATGAATGAAAATGCCTTCCTTAGTTTGTTTGATTTGTAATCCTAGGAAGAAGCTTAGTTCTCCCATCAAACTCATTTCGAATTCTCCATGCATTAAATCGGCAAATTCTTTGCAAAGAGTATCATTTGTGGCACCAAAGATTATGTCATCTACATATATTTGAACCACTAATAGATTTTTGTTCTTTCTTTTGAAAAATAGTGTTTTGTCTACATTTCCTCTACTAAAGTCATTATTAAGCAGAAATTTGCTTAATCGATCATACCAAGCCCTAGGAGCTTGCTTTAATCCATATAATGCCTTATGTAGTTTAAACACATGATTTGGCAATTCATGATTCTCAAAACCAGGAGGTTGTTCTACATATACTTCCTCTTCAATAAAACCATTTAAGAATGCGCTCTTCACATCCATTTGATACAATTTGAAATCTATGAAACATGCAAATGCTAGAAGTAATCTAATAGCCTCTAATCTAGCTACAGGAGCAAATGTTTCATCAAAATCTATTCCTTCTTCTTGATTGTATCCCTTAGCTACAAGTCTAGCCTTATTTCTTATAACTACTCCATTTTCATCTAATTTATTTCTAAATATTCATTTTGTTCCAATTACTGAGTTATGCTTTGGTCTTTCAGTTAATGTCCATACATTACTTCTTTTAAATTGATTTAATTCTTCTTGCATGGCATTTATCCAATTAGTATCTTTTTCAGCTTCTTCATAAGTCTTAGGTTCTAATTGTGAAACAAAAGCAAGATAATCATTTAAATTTTTAAGAGATGATCGAGTTCTTACCCCTTGAGATGGATCACCAATGATTAAGTCTTTAGGGTGTCCATATGCATACCTCCATTCCTTTGGCAAGTTTTGAGATTGTGGTGGCACGCAATCATCTCCCTTATCTTGAATTGGCACGTCATCAATATTCAACTTTTCAAAGTCGATAATTCCTGTATCATCATCAACAATATTTTCTTTCCTAGCAGACTCACTATCAGACTCATCAAATATAATATTGACTGACTCTTCCACTACTAGAGTTCTTTTATTGAATACTCTGTATGCCCTGCTAGATGTGGAGTATCCTAAGAAGATACCTTCATCTGACTTAGCATCAAATTTACTTAGATCCTCTTTGCCATTGTTTAAGATGAAACATCTACATCCAAATACTTTAAGATATTTAGCAGTTGGTTTCTTATTCTTCCAAAGTTCATAAGGAGTTTTCTTGGTTATTGGTCGTATTAAAACTCGATTTAGAATATGGCAAGCAGTGCTTATAGCTTCAGCCCAAAAGTACTTTGGAAGATTTGACTCACACAACATCGTGCGTGCCATTTCTGCCTATTTTTCCTTTCAACAACCCCATTTTGTTGAGGCGTTCTAGGTGCTGAAAATTGATGTGAAATACCATTTTTAGTACTAAATTCTTCAAAGTGTTGATTTTCAAATTCAGTACCATGATCACTTCGAATTGCTACTAAGGTGAGTTTCTTTTCATTTATGATATTATTATACAGTTTCAAGAATTCTGAAAATGCTTCGTTCTTATGGGCCAAAAATGAAACCCATGTATATCTTGAAAAATCATCAACAATAATTAGTCCATACTTCTTCCCTCCTAGACTTGCAGTTCTAGTAGGTCCAAATAAATCCATGTGTATGAGTTCAAATGGTCTAGTTGTTGATACTATATTCTTTGATTTGAAGGATGATTTAGTTTGTTTTCCCAATGAACATGGTCCACAGATTTTGTCCTTTTCAAAGATCAATTTTGGCACATCTTTTATTAAATCCTTCTTGACTAGTTTTGATATTAATTCCATACTAGCATGTCCTAGTCTTCGATGCCAAAGCCAACTAGTTTCATTTTTCTTTTCTTCATTAGTAATTAAGCATAATCCATTTTTCTTGCCTAACTCATGAAGATCTACTAAGTAAATATTTCTTTGCCTTTGTCCTACAAGTACAATGCTATTATCTTTAGGATTTGTGATTATGCATACAGATGCTTCAAATGTGACTTTAAACCCTTTATCACAAAATTGACTTATGCTAAGAAGGTTATGTTTCAAACCTTTAACTAATAAGACATTTTCTATAAAAATAGATGGAGTAATGAAAATTTTATCCTTTCCAATGATATACCCTTTACCATTGTCTCCATAGGTTACTACTCCACCCTTCTTTGATTCCAAGGTGACAAATTGATCTACGTCACCGGTCATATGTCTTGAACAGCCGCTATCTAGATACCATCGTTTTTCCACTTTATCAGCTGCAAGACACTCCTGCAATCAAGATCAAGAAGAAACTTTAGGTACCCAAACTAAGTTGGGTCCTTTAGGGTTAGTACTCCATGTTCCTTTTGGAACCCAAACTTTCTTGAATTTAATCTTTTGATTATTACTTAATTTGTTTTGACTGGACTTTCTATAGTTACATTCATGTGCTCTATGTCCTAACTTATTGCAGCAATAACAAATAATATTTTCACTTTTAGCTTTTACAAAAATGTTCTTTAAGAATTTTTGTTTCCTATTTGTTTTATATCCTAAACCAGCCTTATCATATACAGCTTTTTGACTATCAAGAATCATACTTAATTTGGTAGAACTAAGTGTAAATTTATCTACCAAGGATTTATATTTTTCAGCATCTTCTTTTAGCTTGATATTTTCAGCAATTAGATTCTTGGTTTCATTTGTAAGTTTCCTACTTAATGTTTCACAGTTATGAGACAATTTTAACTTATCTTTGATAAGAGATTGATTTTCTTCTTTTAGAACTTTATTTTTATTAACTAGTTTCTTATGTTCTTCCATGAGTTCTAAGAATGCATCATGTAATTCATCAACAGTAAAATCACAGTCAAGTTCAGAATTTACCTCATCGTCATTGGCCATATGACACATTTGGACCGTCTCTTGATGATCTTCCTCCTCCGAACTTGATTCCTCACTTTCACTCCATTCAGCCATGAAGTTCTTCTTTTTCAGTTTTCTTGCCATCCATTTCAAATCCGGACAATCTATCTTATAATGCCCGGGTTTGTTACACTCATAGCAAATGGGAGTTTCTTTTTCCTTTTCTTTGTCCTTACCATTTTCTTTGCTTGAGTTACCTTTGAGGAAGAGTTTCTTTTTATAGAATCTATTCTTACCTCTCATAAATTTTCTGAATTTTCTTCCAAGCATAGCCATCCCTTCTTCATCAAATTCTTCATCATCATCTGAATCTTCCGATTCAGTTTGTTGTTTAGGGGTGGTAGTCTTTAGGGCAATGGGCTTTCTTCTCTTGACCTCATCTTCTGAATTTTGCCTCATTGTCAACTCATGGGTCATGAGTGATCCTAGAAGCTCCTCTAATTGCAGTGTGTTGAGGTCCTTAGCTTCTTGAATTGCGGTTACCTTGGCCTCCCAAATTCTTGGTAGAGACATGAGAATTTTTCGCACCAATTCAGAGTTAGTGTAAGACTTTCCTAAACTCTTAAGCCCATTTATAATGTCAGTAAAACGAGTAAACATATCAGTTATGGACTCAGTAGATTCCATTTTAAACAATTCATACTTGTGTACTAATATGTTTATCTTTGACTCCTTAACTTGATTGGTCCCTTCATGAGTGACCTCAAGTTTGTCCCAAATTTCTTTAGCAGAGATGCAAGTAGATATTCTATTGAATTCACTTACATCTAATGAGCAATAAAGTACATTTATAGCTTTAGCATTTAACTGTGCCAATCGTCTATCACTTTCATTCCAATCCATTTCTGGTTTGGGTATGATAGTGCCCTCTATATTAAGTGTGGGTGTGTGAGGTCCTCTAGTAATGATGTACCATAATTCATAATCGGAAGCTTGAATGAATATCCTCATCCTAGCTTTCCAATATGTGTAGTTTGTGCCATTAAATAGAGGTGGTCTATTTGTAGATTGCCCCTCACTCATAGAACATCCCACTTGGGTTGTCATGATCTTTAACTCTTGATTGTGAGATCAATGAGTACTATTGGAGCACCTTGCTCTGATACCACTTGTTGCCCAAGGTGACAAGCCAAGAGGGGGGGGGGGTGAATTGGTTTCTTTTAATTTTAACTATCTTACTTGTGTTAAATGATGTGTTAGTGAACTTAAACAAATCACAATGCAAACAACAAGAAGTATAGTGGTTCGGTGCTCTCCTTAGCACCTACATCCACTCCCCAAGCAACCCCTTGGAAATTCACTATAATCCCGCGGATTACAGTTGGATTGTTTTCCGGGCTCACAATCCAAAAACCTTTACACTTTGGTTTTCCGGGTTCACCAAAAACCTATGTTGGTTTTACGGGCTCACCAACGAACCTTTACAATTGGTTTTACGGGTTCACCAATCAACCTATTCCGTTGGTTTTGCGGGCTAACCAACCAACCTTTACAAGTAGTTTAACAAATAAAGGAAGAAGATTTAAACTCCTAAATGAGCAAATAAAACAATATAATCTACAAAGAAGAGTTTAGAAAGTATTTATCGCTTGTAGTGACTTCTCTCTTCTTTGTCAAGGATGCTTCACTCTTCAAGGGAGGATGGAGCTCTTGATGACTCTTTGAATCTGCTCAACCCCTTTCTTTGATTCTTGAATGAAGCACTTGGATGAAGAAGATTAGGGCACTTTCTCTTTCTTGTGTACTCTTTGATATTCTTTGGAAAAGATATTCTATCTGATGAATAGTGCCCCTTTAAATAGTTTCCTACCTCCATTGGACAAGCCCCAATGGTTAGAATTCAAAAACTAGCCGTTACTCACTATTGGAAGGACAAAAAGTACATCTGCAGAACTAGCCGTTATGCTTCTGCCCGTGTTTGGGTCGGCTCAACCTGTCCTTGGGTCGACCCAACTTTCACTTGGGTCGACTCAAACATTCCTTGGGTCGACCCTCTCAGAATCCACAGAAACTTGAAATTCAGCCTTCCTTCACTTGGGTCGACCCAACCTTTCTTTGGGTCGACTCAAGGTTCAGTTGGGTCGACTCAACTTCTTCTTGGGTCGACCCTAACAGGGTTTCCAGAGAAGCTTTTCTGTCTTCTGTTCTGTCTTGCCTTTGGGTCGACCCTCTCAGGGTTTGGGTCGACTCAAGCTTGGGTCGACTCAACTATATCTTGGGTCGACCCTCTCAGTAAATCCAGAGAACCATTTTCTGTCTTCTGTTTGAGGATCTTGATGTTTGGGTCGACTCATGCTTTCCTTGGGTCGACCCAACTCACTGTTCATTTGTGCCATTTTTGCAGAAGTGTGCCAACAAATGCTTTCTAGATGTGCCGGGGTCGACCCAATCATCTTTTGGGTCGACTCAATCCACACTTTGCTGCATCTCAAGGTTAGATTCATTCAAATAAACAATGAAATGTATCTATATCAATTTATCCAAATATACTGAGAGTAATAGACTTATAAATGAAGTATCGATTTAACTTATAACATACTCTAGATAATTACTTGTTAATCATCAAAATAACACTATCATCCTCACTGGAGTCGACTCCCCAATGTCTGGAGCTGACCTGGCACTTTTGGAGACGACTCGTTCTAAGGAATCCAGAGAAGTTGCTTTCAAATTTGCTCACTCGAGTCGACTCGGATATTCTGGGAGTCGACTCGGCACTCAGAGCCCGAACTCTCGATCTTCTGTCTGTTGACTTGTGCCGTCTCGGAGTCGACTCGAACTGTCTCGGAGTCGACTCGGCTCTCAGTATCCGAAAAACAGTCTTCTATCTTTTGGGGTTGCGCTGCCTTGGAGTCGACTCAAACTGTCTTGGAGTCGACTCGCCTCTCAGAGACAAAAATACCGTCTTCTGTCTTTGGGGTTGCGTTGCCTCGGAGTCGACTCGAATTTTGCGGGAGTCGACTCGGCTCTCAGTGTCCGAAATCGGCTCTTTGACTTTTTGCCTTGTATTTCTCTGGGAGTCGACTCTCGCTTCCTTAGGAGTCGACCTGCCAACCATCGGAGTCGACTCGAGTTCTTCGGGAGTCGACTCGGCTCTCAGAGTCCAAAATAGCTTCTTTGTGTTTCTGTCTGTTACTCCCTGGAGTTGACTCGTACTACCCTGGAGTCGACTCGGCAAGCATTGGAGTCGACTCGAATTCTTCCGGAGTCGACTCGTTGACAGGTTCTGAGATGAATCTTTCTGTCCAGCTGTCTGTTCTCAGTCGGAGTCGACTCTTAATGTCCAGGAGTCGACTCGAGGACAATTCTTTTAA
This sequence comes from Phoenix dactylifera, assembly GCF_009389715.1. Taxonomy (NCBI): domain Eukaryota; kingdom Viridiplantae; phylum Streptophyta; class Magnoliopsida; order Arecales; family Arecaceae; genus Phoenix; species Phoenix dactylifera. Next base: position 12,433,938 of record NC_052398.1, on the reverse strand, counting down.
ATTTTTCTTTTAGAATTTGCTCCTCCAGCTTGAATACTTTAAGCTTGATACTAGGGCCAATGAAGTGTGGCTTTCTTCCAACTCTTCTTCCAATAGTGAGTAAAGTATACTATAAAATGAAGTGATTTGATTATATTTCCAAAAATATTTTCTACATCACAAAATTGATCAATACTTGCAATTCATATTTTAATCAAATACTAAAGCAAAAATAATGATGAGATGCAAGGGTTACTGATTTCATTATTATTATTTTTTTTAATTACTTTTCATAAGTATATTTTAAGTTTCATTTTTTTGACGTGTGTCTAGAACACCCATTTGTATGAAAGTTCTATTTGTTCCATGGGTATCTTGGCACACCTACATCTACATCCTCATATTATCATTTTGGGTACCCAAGCTTGCTTGGGTCCTTGAGAGTTAGGACATATAGTTTCTTTTGGAATCCAAATTTGTTTAATTGTAATAACTTTACCACTTGATTTAATCATGTTAGAACGATAGGTAAAGTTGTTATCCCCATTCTTTTGATGTTTGAAATATGTTATCCTCTTTGATGATTTGCTTGACGAATTTTATAACCTTTTTTTTTAGGGATTCATTGCTAAGCGAAGGAGTCAAGCCAAATTTTGATTTATCTAAAACAGCATGTGTTAGAAAACCCGCCCATGCTGCTGATATTTCAAAACAAAAAATCAGATGGCAGCGGAAGGGGCATGCGCGGGATCGACGTTCATCGCATGAACGTCGTTTGATAACCGTTCGTAGATAGGTAAGGATTAAAAACTTTTTATAACTTTAAGAAGATCAAATCTTCACCTTGTGCGGGTAGATGATCACCGCAAATCTGAGTTCGTGGTTTTAGGAAGAGGGTTCGCTTGAAGCCGTTCAAGTGTCCGGCCTCTACAGGTATCCACACGAAGCAGAGATCCGATCAAAGCTCTCTCGTCTTCCCGGGGTGCTAGCTCCCTTG